>NW_020954662.1:4482061-4640394 GCF_900497805.2 Vombatus ursinus | reverse complement strand
TGTGTGTGTGTGTGTGTGTGTGTGTGTGTTGGGGGGGGGGGGGAGTCCTAGCTGCTTCAAATCTCTCCGCCCTCCAATCAACCATAAAAGTGATAAACAGCAGGTCCCACCATGTCATTCCCCCCCAACCCCCAACTAAGCTCCAGTGTCTCTCTATCATCTCCAGGATCAAATATAAAATCCCATGCTTGGCATTCAAAGGCCTTCCTAAGCTGACTCCCCCCAACCTTTCTAGTCATCCTACACCTTACACCCTACCCTGCACATTGTACTCTTCCATCCAGGTACACTAGCCTCCCTGCTGTGGCTCAAACAAGACAATCCATTTCCAGATGTAGACATTTTCCCTGCTTGTCCCCCCACCCCCCATGCCTGGAACGCTTTCCCTTCTGGATTCTCTGGCTTCTTTCAAGGCCCAGATAAAATCTCACCTTCCACAAGAAACTTCTCCCAGCCTCGCTCAATGCTGCTAGTGCTTTCACCCTGCTGATTATCTCCAAATTATTCTGGGTACAGCTTGTCTGTACGTAGTTCGCATGTTGCCTCCTGCCTTACACAGGGAGCACCTTGAAGGCAGGGAGCATCACTTGTTTTTCTTTGTATCCCCAGCACTTAACACAGTGCCCGGCACATCTAGAGGGCCACATGTGGCCTTGAGGCCGAAGGTTTCCCACCGCTGATCTAGATGCTTAATGAATGTTAAATGACTGACTACCTTAGTTTGCTGCCTTGTTGTATTTGGTCATGTGCCTTTAGATTTCATCTGTGTAATAGGGGTGAGTTGTCTTGCCTGGAGGACTGCAAGCTCCATGTGGGCAAGAGATTGTTTTGGACACGCCAGACACTCAACAACAGCCAATGCAAGCACAGTGTTGCCAAAAGATGGGAAGCCAGGAGGGCCAGCTTCGTGATTCTTCAAGCCCAGCCAGAACAGCTGAGCAGGGAGTCTAAGCTTGACCGCTAGATTCCCCCAGGCCTCCATGTTGCTGACGGGCTCAGGCACAGGCTGGTTCTTGTCAAACATCTCCTCTGACCTTTGCTCTCACCTGCCGCGACAGCTCCTGCTGGGCTTGGCCATCTTCTCAGGGACCTTACCCTTCCTTATGAAGCCCCTTCTCCCCAGCCCCAGACACCCTCCCCCGATTAGAAGGATGTTACAGCCTGCTAACAGCAGGCTGGCTCCTGGAGTAAAATGACAGGTACGGAGGCACACAACACTCGGCTGGCCAGCCAGCCCAAAGGCTCTAAAGCCAGGCACTTACCAAGTCAATCAAGTCACTGAGGTTCTTCTCGATCTGCTGAGGAGGCAGGCGCCTCATTAAGTCCAAGGCACAATCCAACTGCTGGTCACTCTGAGAAAGGAAAGACAGAAGCAAATCAATATGAAAACAAACAGTAATAGTAATGATGATAATAACGACAGCTGACCCCAAAATACCATAGAACCTCAGCAATACAATACACTCAAGAGATGAGCCTTGGACTTTTTTTCTACTACAAACTTAACAATCATCAACAAATATAAACATCTCAATATACAAAGAACAAAAAAAGATTATCCATGGAAGTCCAAACTTCCGTTATGTAGTTTTTTAAAATGAATATCAAGCTCAAGATGGTGGTAATAAAATCACCCTGTTTTCTAAGACATCCCTTTTCAGACATGGACAAGGTATTGATTTGTTTTGCTCAAATATACAGCCACGTTTTTCTAGTGTGGAAAACAAAGTGGATGAAGAATGCAGATATGCATGTGGGCAGGTAATTCCGAGTTAGTACAAATACCCTGGAAGGGGGTTGCAAATAGACAAGCTGACAAGCCCAGACCAGAATGACCACAGGAATTACAGCTGAGAAACCATGCGTTCTTTCGATGACATCACTATAAAAGCCCATCTGTTTAGCACCTATATCCTCACAGGGGAGGGGAGTGGGGTGAGGTGTTATACAGCTGTGAATTATGCAATATCAAAATAAAAAAAGGTCAAATTACAGGTGGTGCCCAGGTTCACAGACAGATGCATAGTGGGCAAAGGGGTCAACATATTACCAAGGCAGGCTCACACATACAAGGCATAAGAAGACAAAACACTGGTATTCAAATCTGGGTGACACTCAGGCCAGAATGATTTCCATTACCCTACTCTATTCATTCCAAACCTTGTTACCTGAATATGACATTCTAAAACCAAACCCCCCGCTTTGTGAGAACCTTCACAGGTATAGCACAAGTGGTCTTTGAACAGTCAGGATTTCATGGGATCACAGACCACAACTGCTAAAACGACCCTAAGGTAGCATCTGTTATTATAACATCTTCTACTGCCCCATATTATAGATGAAGAAAACAGGCCTGACAGAGGTGAATCATTTTGCCCAATGTCATACAAGAGACATACAATGAGCTGTCACCATCCACAGAGCACTGTAATTCTAATGCCACCATTTACTACCAAATAACCTTGAGCACACCACGTAACTACTTCCAGGTCAGTTTCCCTGGGTTACAGAATGGGGATAGCTGTCCTGTCTACCTCACAGCACTGTCAGGAGACTCAAGTCTGATAAACTATGTGAAAATACTTTGTAAACAACTATATAAATGTAATGTATTCATTCAAGTAAATTATTAAGCACCTGCTACAAGCAAAGCACTATATCAGAAGTGAAGAGAATAAGGCAAGCCTTGCCCTCAGAGTTTACAATCCAGTAAGATTCCGTACAAGTTCAACTTACTGTTTCTATTTAAAAGATAACCCCCAACACCCCACCATCCCCCTGGGCCATGGTCACTTGCCATTCATCTGCAGAACCTGGTGCAACATGTACACTATGCTACAGAAAACCTTTCCAATTCAGTCTTGTGCACAAGTATCACTGTTTTACCCCAGGGCCAGCTCACACTAACACCCCTGACAACCTAGGGCTAGCTTTATTGAACTCTGGTAACTAGGAATTCCCTAGTTATGCCAACACGGATTAGTCAAGTGGATGGATTAATGCCTCCTGACTTTGGGTGGGACAGCAGCATAGCTCCCAGCTCAACAGAACACAAAGCCTGCCAATACCTGTGTGCTCTGTGAAGATCTCCCCATCACGAGAGCACCCCAATGAAACGAGGCCCTCTCCTGTCCACAGAAAATTAAAGTAAACTTAAATACTTCAAACTAAATTTATTCAAAGTCTTTAAGCTAGGGTTACTTAAATTTTTTTTTCCAATTGAATGAAAGCAACCTAGCTGAGACTGTGTTCTGAAAATCTTATAATATAAAGATGGGTTTGAGATCTGTAGGTTACTCTCGACCTGGTTCTAGCCCACGTGTAAAGGTGGTTTACTGGGATGCGACTGCTACGGCCACTGAAGCTTCTTGGAGCCACGGTGAGCCTGGAGTGCCAGGTAACCACCAAAGGGGGATGGGTAGCCTGAGAAGGGCTCAGCAAGCCCTCACCCCAGAGGTGCCAGTCCTCCCTGAACACACACACACTTTGCCTATTCAATACAGATACCTTGGATGGGCAGTGGAGACATATAAGCAGAACCCAGAATTTAAGTGATGGATAATATGCTGGATTTAGGAAACTTCCCAGTACTTGCAGCTCTCTGCTGCAAAAGCCTGCTCCATAACTCTGACTCAGCGGTTAGCGAGCCAGAATACCCCTGCTCCCTAGGGTCCCTTTCTGATCCTCCCTCTGCTGTCATCTCCTCTGAGATTCACTCTATCCAAATATATCAAATCAAGTCAACGAGCATTTATTAAGTATTTATGATGGGCCACAGTTCCAGGGGTGGGGAACCTGCAGCCTGGAGGCCACATGTGGTCTTCTAGGTCTTCGGGTGTGGCCTTTGGACTAAGTCCAAGTTTTACAGAACCCATCCTTTTGTTAAGGAGATCTTTTCTGTAAAGTTTGGATTCAGTCAAAGGGCAGCACTTGAGGACATATAGGTTGCTCACCCCTGGGCCAAAAGTTGTGAAAAGTACTAGAGATATAAGGAAGAGCAAAAACAATCCCTGCCATCAAAGGGCTTCCACTGAAATGGAAGAGACAACATGTAAATAACTAGGTCCATACAAGACATCTAGACATCTGGAAGGTCATCTCAGAAGGCTAGCAGCAGCACTAACTCACAAGGTTGTGCTCCGGCTCATTCTCATGTAAAAAGTCCCACAGAAAGGTTAGTTATTCTCCATCCTCCAGAGAAAGATCTGGCTGGAACAACGGACTGGTGACATAGTAAGGACAACATGAAGAGAGCTCAAGGAAGGCCTCAGTACATGAGGGGCAGCCCAGTTTCCTGCTGGGGAGCCTACAAGGGCCATGGATGAGAACTGTGTGGCTGGACTGAAGGGAGGGGCAGATGGAGCAGCGTCCCCTTCAATGAGTTCATCGATTCATGGGCATATGGGGACATCAGAACATCCTCCCAAGCTCCCCTGACCTAGGAACGGACATGCCCTTTTCTCTGCTTAGTTTGGCAGAGGCAAGGGTGGGATTTTCTCCAAAGCTCCAACATTAACTCCAACTACTCCTAAAAGGAGCCCAGCCTGGCCTATATTAAGAGATAGAACTATTCTGGCATCTATCTACATACAAACAATTAATGTGCTCAAGGGATTAAAAAGTTTGTTCTCTCTTCCAACAAAGTCAAACAAAACCCCCTTTTTCTTCTGATTTAAAGCTTGCAAGCTAAGCCAATGCTTTCTTCACAGAGAGGCAAAAGCAACCTTTTGCCTCTCCTGGCTTTGTCTCGAGTAAACCACATCTCAATGAATTCATGAAATCATACTATAGACTTTCATTTGCAGACCAGCCACCATCACCCTTTGAAACGTTCAGTCTGTTTTCTGCCACGTGTTCAGAACAAACTGTGCTCCAGGGCTATATGCAGAAGAACTCTCAGGCAAACCCCTAACCAAGCCGCAGCTCATCTAGAGGGCGTATCTGCACATTCTGGATTAATAATCATTGTTTGAAGTGTTTCTCCCACTGACTGATTGTGCTCTAGCTCTATCCCTGGAGAGAGCAACCATGATTATAACCATGCACGGAGGGAGATGTCTCAGCAAGTCCAAACTCAGACATTCCCTTTGGATGACTCGCTGGGTCCAACGGAAGACTCAAAATCCCATTAAGTGGCCTGAGAGATGGTGGCAAAGGCATGATTCCTTTAACCTCTGGGGCATCCTGGCTCGCTAGCCCTGCATCCCCTAAGCTAGGCTTAAGACATAGTGCATTACAAGGCGCTCTGAAAAATCTCAAGTGAAGTTGTTGGAAGCAAGTTAAAGAAAGAGCTAAGAAACAAGGGCTAACAAAGGACCTTCCTCTACCCCCCCCCCCACAATCAATTTAATTAAGAGGCAAAGGGATGTAGGTACTTCTATGCATCTTCTGACTGATTAGCAAGCCCACATTTATTTTCTCTAATTTGGGCAAGTGTTTTCTCCCTGCTCTTTCTAGTGTCCTCATGCATTCTAAACATCCTTGCCTTCTTGACAACTGAGGAACCAGGCATGTCTATAGACGCAAAAATATTGTGATTTTCTTTAGAAATAAAAAATTTTCATCTTAATATCTCAATTTTCCTTGCTTTAGTGGATTTTTTAAAAATGCATTGTGAGTTGATGCAATTTTTGAGCTATTTTTAATTTCCAGGCCCTTCTAGTATTAACTAGAAGAAACCAAACAACAATCAGCATTTTTCTTGATAATCTCATGAATACCCAGTATTGGAAGCACGCTGTGTGGTACAAAAGAGTTACTCATCTGCTCTTACCTTCTGTCTCCCCCTTGCCAGGCATGGCTGTCCCTTCTCACTCCTACCCCTGGACCCGGCCTGACTCTACCGCTGGCTTCACAACTATTGCTCTGTGCTCTCAAAACAGATAACCAAGCTTACTTCTTAAGCACTGTATAGTCCATACAGATACCTAATTTTTATTTTTTTAAATAATTTATTTTTAGTCTTCAACATTCACTTCCATAAGCTTTTGAGTTTTAAATTTCTCCTCTTCCCTCCCTAAGACGGTGCCCAATCTGATATAGGCTATACATATACATTCCTATTAAACATATTTTCACATTAGTCATGTTGTAAAGAAGAATTAGAACCAATAGGAGGAACCATGTGGAAAGAGGAAACAAAACAAAACAGAAGAAAAAAAAGAGCAAATAGTATGCTTCGATCTGCATTCAAACTCCATAGTTCTTTCTCTGGATGTGGATAGCATTTTCCATCATAAGACTTTTGGAGATACCTTAGCAGATGCCTAATTTTAAGAGGGAACTACTTATAAGTTAACATTGTCATGTTTTCATGGTTAAAAATACATTAGAAGTGGTCAATTTAATGTTCAATAGACTTCTTATGTAAAATTATATTAGTTCATAATGAATGATTTTTTTTTTAAATGAGGGAAAAGGTTATCAGAGCATCTTCTAATAGACCAGCATCTAGCTTTTTGCTAGTTTGATGATGTAGCTATCTGGGGGTGGCAAAGGGGCTCAGAGAACTTTTTTGGATTATTTTCAGGTTTATGGCTATCTTCTAGAACAGTGATGTCAATACAAATAGAAATGGATTCCTGGGCCCACACTGACTTAGAAAACCTCAAATTAACATTATCTGTGTTGTATTACATTATTATTTATTTTGTTAAATATTTCCCAATTACTGTCTAATCTGGTTCTTCCCTCCTCTCTCCCACTCAGGACTTTTGTGGGCTTCTGTTCTCAAAGACTGAGGCAACCACTGAGTCTAATAGCCAGATAAGTGGGGTGTGACCATTTTTTTTTTCCACGCAACTGCCTCTTGATTTTGTCCCCTACTCTACTTAATTCACAACTGTATATTCAGCATCTTATGATCTGTAGGTGCTGAGGCTATAAAAATGAAAAAAAGACCCTGCCCTCCACATGTTTACAGTCTACATTACAAAACTCATTACCAACTCAATGAAATATAAACTCTCGATCCTCTCCACGGTCTGGCTCCAATCTACTCTCTTCTGCCTTAGCTTGCACTACTCACTCTCTGAATGGCCAAACTCTCCATTCTCATCCCCAACTGTCACCACTTCTCCTGCCACCTTCTTTTCCCCTTTTCATACAATCCAACCCTACAACTGAAATGATGGGGGGTGTCCCTCCCCATACCCATGTGAAGAAATCTGCATTATTGTGCAGAATTATGGTACTGACAGCACCATTGTCCTCTGGCCTGGTAACATCATGCCCGGAATACCATGCGAGCACAAAGAAAAGAGAAGGGGCTGGGGCATGGATCCCTTGAAGAACCTGGAGAAACCTCAACTTTGGGCAGGGTAACTTCTTCAAGTACAGGCTTGAAGGTTGCCACGGATGGGTGAGATTGAACGTGCTCAACGTGGCCTCACAAGGAGGTCATCCCCAAATAGAGCAAATACATTCCTGTCTCCATGCCCTGGCCACATACAAGGCAGAGTGGAGTCTACCTCTGGGGAACAGCTCCATGACGGGAAATCCTTAGGGTCTTCCCATGACAGCTGATGAATTCACAGCTTTTGAATTCCTGATCTTCCAGGATTCCAACACACTATTCTTGAATCTATTCCTACTTAGCCTAATAAGGACTTTTAGGTTGGTATGGTCTTCCTCTACCTACATTTCAGATTTTCAAACACAATAGAAACAACAACAAAAGTTCACACTGAAATAAGCCTTTACGTGATTCTCTCACTTAACCCTCATTACAGTACCAGGGAAAGGAGACTTGGGGAAGCTGGGCAGCTCATCTAGGGTCATACAGCTAAGTGTCTGAGGCAGGATTTGAATCCAAGACTTTACGCCTCTAAATCCAACTCTCTCTCCTATGATGCCACATGGCCCTTCAGAATGCTCTTGGAGATGATTTTGTCCATTTATAGACAGGAAAGCCAAAGCCCAGAGGGATAAAGCAATTTATCCAAGTTCACCTGGCTAGTCTGGTTAAAGAGCCAAGGCCAAGGCCTGTCTCCTGATTGCCACTGAAGGGTTTAGGTTCCCAGCCCAACATAAGACTTCCTGACTATCTTACTTAGTGAGCACTTGCAAGGTATTTATTCTTGTTGTTATTCCTGGATAATTGAAATAGTGTGGTTAAGCAGAAATATTCTGGATTTGGATGAACAAGTCGTGGAGCCAAACCCTAGCTATGATGCTTACTAGCTGTCACAATACCACTGAACCTCAGTCTTCTCAGCAGTGAAATGGGGATAACAACATTTAAACCATAACTTCAAAAGGCTACTGTAAAGGAAGTAAGTGTTTTGTAACCTTAAAGCACTATAGAAAGGTCCACTAAAGCTGAACTGAAATGAGTGGCCTTTGAGAAACAATAGCTAAAAAAGGGCAGTTTTCTACAGTTAGCCTTATAGAACAGGATAAGCCGTGGACTGATCTACTATAGACAAACTGCAGAAATCCTGTCACTTTTGACCAAGAACCCTATCTGACAAGTCAGTGTATATATAGCATATTCATGAATACTATGGTGGCCATGTTGAGCTCTGGTGCCACTTTTTCCAAAAGGCCTTTCTGATCCCCTCCAATTGTTAGTGTCCCCCACCACTCCGCCATTCTGCAGAAGTTGTACGTATGTTTTTTTTGTGTGTGTATTTCGTACAGCCCTATCTGTGTGTATGTTGTTTCCTCCAGTAAAATGTAAGCTTTTTGAGAGCAGGGATTACTTCATAGGCTCATAGGATCCCAGATCTCAGATCTAGGTAAGGGACCTTAGAAGCCATTTAGAACACTCTTTTCATTTTACAGAATAAGAAACTGAGACCCAGGGAGGTTGAGTGATTTACCCAGGGTCCCACAGGTATGTAAGTATCAGAGAGGGGACCTGAACCCAGGCCGTCTGACTCCAGAGCCAGTGATCTCTTCCACTGTACTGTGGTCCCTGAGGCTAGCACAGAGTCTGATAGACTCCAAACACTTAATAAATGCTTACTAAAAGAACTAAAAGCAGTGAAGTCCTTTTGACCTCATCCTTCTTTGGTGGTCAGAAAGTTTCCTGGACTCTTATCCTAGGAAAGAGCATAGCTGTATGATTTCTCATCAGCTGTTCATTAATGTTCCACAGATGTCCTGGGCCACTTTTTCCTCCTTGGTCTGATGAACCAAATAATTAATTCCTCCACTTGGTTAAATGACAGTTGAGCATAAAAACTTAGGCACTCATGAGCAGTGCATGCCAGCTCTATAACATCAACCATCTAGAGCTATGGAGCTATGAAGAGGAGCCTGGAGAGGCCTTTCCAGGCAAGACAAAGTGGGAGATGGGGAGGCTAGAAAACACCAACTTTCTCGCTTTTCAAATCATGGACAAAGCTGATTTGGATTAGGGTGGTGGCCCCTGGCCAGCAGGAATAGGGATGAGAGAGCATTTCTTCACATTTAAGATAGCTTCATACAATGAAACTTCTCCCTAAAAAGATTTACAAGTTGGATTAGGGCAAGGATCTACGATGTGGATGGGGAAGGACTCTGACCTCCTCCTGACATGGTTTTCAAGGGTGTGTACGTGTAGGGGTTGAGGAATGGAGCTATAATGGAAGGATCTTTGGGATCACTCTGCAGGAAGTACAAATTAATAAATCTGAAAGAGAATAGGAAGATTTAAATGATTTAGGATAAAATCAAGGCTCTGCCAACACAAATATTTCACATGGAAAAGGGTAGCTCTACTTTATGACGTGAGCCCAAAGGAAGGTTTAAAGGGGGGAAAAGTTCATACAAAAAGTCATTTCATTTGGTCCATTTCTCTTCCAGGCTCCCTGGGTTCCCATTCAGGTGCCTGTACATCCATAAATACAGGAGTCTCGACTTAGCAACCTTGTGCCTGTTCCAGTCATGTGCCCTCTCCTACCCTCACGGGGCACAGTGCACCACAACACACTGCCAATGGCGCTGAAGAACCCTAGACTTGGGCCATCCAGTATAAGGAGTCCCCAACAAAGCCTCTCACACACACCATACTCAGCCTTTAAGTAAAGACCTCTGGTAAGAGGAAAGCCATTCCACGTTGTCCCAGGACAGCCCCTTCCAATTTGGGGAAAAGCTTTAAATACTGGGGACCTTTTCTGTTTCACTAGCCCCCTCTGCCTCTAGCCCAGCACCCTCAGTGCAGGGACCAGAGACCCTTGCCTTAGAGGATATAATACTTTCAACTGGGAAATTCCCTTCCTGGAGCCCTATTGCCCAGACTGGTGTAGTGTTTGGTTTGTTTGTTTTTTAATTTTTATTCTCTTAATCTCCTCCATCATCCATCTCTTGATTACTCTTACATTGTCAGTTTTGCAGCATCATTTGTTGTTCAGTTGTGTCTAACTCTTTGTGACCCCCTTCAGGCTTCTCTTGGCAAAGACAGCGATTTGCCATTTCCTTCTCCAGATCATTTTACAGATAAGGAAACTGAGGCAAACAGGGTTAAATAACATGCCCAGAGTCACACAGCTAGTGTCTGAGGCCAGATTTGAACTCAGGCCTTCCTGTCTCCAGACCCAGCACTCTATCCACAGCAGACCCTGTCCACTCTACCTGAGCTGGACCATTACACCTCCCACCAAGTTCTCACCAGTCACCTGATTCATCCCACATCTCTGCCACTTTACAGTTCTGAAATCACAATCAAAGTACACTGATACTGATACTGGAAAGAGCATGTTGAGCTATTCCCCTATACCTTCCCTAATTAACTTTTTAACTTTTCAGACCAGCATAGCCTTTCTTAGCCACCAAACTCCATTGAGAGGCTTTGTCTCCCTTTATTGTATCATTTGCTGCATCCACCCCACCCCTCCACCCCCCAGTGGCCCCTTTCTACATTTCTGTATCTAAATCTCCAGGGCTCAGCCACAGGTCCTCACGATGCTTTTCATTCATTTATCACATGCAGAGTAAATGGGCCTCTCCACAACTTCACTCACTGCTCCTGGTTCTGCCCTCTTCCCCAGGTTAGCTCAGCAAAACCTCAAAAACTCATAAAGGAGCTCCAGAAGCAGGCACCATCTACAAGCATTTATCTGCCACAGTTCAAGACCCAAGCTTAAACAATTTAAAAAATCAAGATTTGCTGCCTCTTTCTACTGTTATAATATACATGACGGGAGAATAAATGCAGCCTGGAGCCAATCTCCAGGACCCTGAGTTCCCAAATGCAAAACTACCAGAAAACCAACTTTACCCAAGTCAGAAAGGCTACTAGGCTGGGCTCCACCACAGACTAGCCTGATTAAGGGTAGAAGATGGTCCACCAGGACATGAATATTTTTGGACACAGAAGGCAGCTAGCAGTGCACTATAAAGAGTGCTGGGCCTAGAGTCAGACATGAGTTCAAATCCAGCCTCAGATATTTACTAGCTATGTGGCCCTATAGTTTTGCCTCAGTTTCCTCAGTAATGTGAGGATCATAATTAGCACCTACTTCCTGGGGCTACTGTGAATATCAAATGAGATAATATTTATGAAGCACTGAGTACAATGCCTGGCACATAGTAGGTATCTAATAAATGATTGTTCCCACCCCAACAATTCACTAAACCACGTGCAAACAAATGGAGGAGGTCATAGCTACACAGTCCAAATGCAGGAGGTTTTGAAAGCAGTGAAGCAAGGTAGCTAGCACCATAGCTTTCCCCTTAGCTGGTAAAGAATAATTAACACTTCAACATTTTAAATGAAATGTCCTGAAGGTTTGGTCTGATACCACGAATCTCCAACATCCTGGAAAAGCAGTTAAGCCCAAAAGTCAATGCGCCCTTTGGGAGAAGAAGGCCGTCTGGTACCATACATCCACAAACACCTTCCTCCTTTACTTCTGATAGACTAAAGACACTGCATGGGCTATTTACCAAGAAAGCCCAGCAAATGACAAATGTTTACTCCCACAGCCCCCCTTCCTGGAGCTCTCTATTCCATCTCTATCCAGAACTAAAGGTCCCAATCTGGTGACCCCTGGCTCTAGCTGAGCTGCTCCCCTCAAGAAGCTCCCACAGATATATCTATACCTATGTCTGTATCTGTATCTACATCTACATCTACACCTATACGGAGTGATAGACAGAGGGGAAATATTCTGAATAGCAAAGTACATAGACGGGTGAGAATTTCATTTTTAAAAGTCAGTCAGTCAGTAAGCATTTGTTAAACACTTCTGATGTGCCAGGCACCATGCTAAGTGCTAGGGATACAAAGAAAGGCAAAAGACAGATCCTGCCCTCAAGGCGCTCACAATCTAACGGGAGACAACAAGCAAACAAATACATACAGACAAACTGTAAACAGGATATACCGGGGGAAAAAAAATTAACAGAGGAAAGACACTAGAATTAAGAGGGACTGGGAAAGTGGGAAGGTGGGATTTTAGTTGGGACTTGACAGAAGCCAGGGAACTGGGAGGCAGAGATGAGGAGGGAGAACATTCCAGAAACAGGTAATTCTCAGAGCTAAAATGTGGAGATGTGCAGTGCCTGTATGAGGAACAGCAAAGATGACAGTACCACTGGATCAAAAAGTACATAATGAGGTATAAAGTGTAAACAGACTGGAAAGGTGGGAGGAGGGGGAGAGGGCTAGATTACAAAGGTCTCTGAACACCAAACAGAGAATTTTCTATTTGATCTAAAGGTGATGGGAAGCTGCTAGCTTACTGAGTAGGAGGATGACATAGTCAAGACTTGCACTTTAGGAAAATCACTTTGGGTGCTAAGTGAAGGATGTATTGGCAGGGATGCCCATCAGCAGGCTACTGGAATAAACCAGGTACGAGGTGATAAAAGGCTGCACCAAGGTGGTAGCAGGATCAGAGGAGAGAAGAGAACATATTTGACAGAGTTTACAACACATGTGAAATTGATGGGCCTTGGCAATATATGGATAGGGAGGTGAGATGTGGGAAGGGACTGAGGATGATGGCTAGGTTGCAAGCCTGAGGGGCTGGGAGGACAGTTGTACCCTCTACAGTAACAGGGATGTATGAAAGAGGAGAGGGCTTGGGGGAAAGTTCAATTTTGAGTTCAATAAACTCAGTGTTGAGTTTAAGATGTCTAGGGGGCATCTGGTTGAAGATGTCTGGAAGAAGATGTGAGATATGAGACTGCAGGTCAGCAGAGAGCATTAGGGCAGAATAGATAGATTTAAGAATCATCAGCATAGGTTTGATAATTAAATCCATAGGGGCTAATGAGATCACCAAGTAAAACAGAATAGAGGGAGAAGACAGTCCAGAACAGAGCCCTGAAGAACACTCATGGTTAGAGATGTTATCTGGATAAAGATCTAGAAAAGGAGACTGAGAAGGAGCAATCAGAATAGTAGAAGGAAAACCAAGAGAGTGGTGTCTTGAAAAACTAGAGAATATCAAGAAAGTGATTAATAACATCAAAGGTTGCAAAAAGGTAAAAAAGAATGAGGACTGAGAAAAGGCCACTGGATTTGGTAGTTTGGAGATCACTGGAAGCTTTGGAGAGAACAGTTTCAGTGGAATAATGAGGTTGGAAGCCAGATTGTAGGGTGTTAAGAAGAGAGGGAGAGAAAGGGAAGTACCAATTGCCAGCTTTCTTAAGGAGTTTTGCCACAAAGAGCAGAAGAGATATAGGACAATAGTCAGCAAGGATCAAGGACAGCTTTTTGAGGATGGGGTAACACAAACATGTTTGCAGGCAGAAGAAAAGGAGACAAGGAGAGGTTGAAGACATGAGAGAGTGGGAATGACAGAGGGGGCAATCTGCTGGAGATGTGATGGAATGGGATCACCTATGCAAAAAGAGGGATTTGCCTTGGCAAGGAGTACAGCCACCTCTTCATGTGGGACAGGGGTGAAGGAGGAGATAGTGACAGAAAGTCCAAGTGATAGGAGATGAGGAAGAGGGGAGAAGAGGGGGCTTGTGAATGGCCTCTATTTTTTCTGTAAAATATGAGACAAGGCTTTCAGTTGAGGGGATAAGGAAAGACAGAGCCATGAGAGGTGTGAATAGGGATGAAAAGGTTTGGAAGAGCTACTATAGAAAGTGGGATAGCTGAGAAAGGAGGCTGACAAGAAAGACTGCCTGGCAGCACTGAAAGTCCCATTTGGGTTATGTAACATAAATTTGTAATGGACCCAGTCAGGACAGTTGCACGATTTTCTCCACCTTTGTTCAGCAGTGAAGGCAGCGGATGGTTGATCCAAGGGACCCAAAGCTGAAGCTTGCAGGAAATAACTGGCAAAATTATGAGGGAGCCAGGAACTCAAGTGAAGAGGACAGCACAGAGTAGAATTGATTCACCAAGAGGTCAAGATGGGGAAAAGAGAGGGACTAGTGCAGAGCTGATAGTCTCAGAGAGTCTAGAAATTGGAAGTCATGGTGTAGACAAAGAATAGGGTTTGGCATGGGAAGGGAGAGGTGGAAAGCCAATAGATTATGGCTGGAAAAGAGGATTTCAGAGGTCTTGACATAAAGGTAGGTTGGTAGTATCATCTTTGTATATGAATGGCACCATTTTTACTTTTGGAGTTATGTGATGTTTTGAAGAACAGAAATATTACATTGTTATTTCTGAAGAGAGACATATTGCATAACAGATTACTACACTGTGTGTATAAAATATATACATACACATATACAAATATACATACATGCACATACAATAAAGCACAGAAAAGTACTTTCTCATGGAACTTTAAAAAAATTTAAATGCTTTTTAATTCATTTATAGGATCTAGACTTAGATCAGAGCTTACTTAAGAGACCAATGAAGCCCAGTCTCCTTATTTTAGAAGGACATGAGGCCTGGAGAGTGGAAGTCACATTAGTAAGTGAACAACTTTCAACAAGATCTAAAAATGGGTCCCCTCTTCTAAGAAATTGTTTCACCTAGCCCCCTCATTTTAAAGTGGGAGCCTAAAGCCCAGAGAGGGGAAATGATATGAATGAACTTCAAGAAAACAAGGGAAAAGCAAAAATAAAAATATTGTCGTTCTAGTTACCATCCACACTTTTCATGATTGTAGATGTTCCCTCCACCAATGCATATCTCCATATTAGTAGCCAGTCTTCAGGACTGGCCAAGTGGCCATAAACAATTCGTGACCCAGGGCCAGCCAAATGGAGAGAGGAGTAAATATCCAAATGGGATCAATAAGAAACTGCTTTAGCAGGCATTTCAAACTTTTCATCACTTGGCCCCTTCCTACTTTGCCACTCTTCTTATACTTTACTCCCCCTCCATGTACTTTTTTCAGGGGAGGCAACTGGAGGTTAAGTGACTTGCCCAAGGTCACATAGCTCATGTGTGTCAAGTGTCTGAGGCCAGATTTGAACTCAGGGCTAATGCTCTATCCACTGCCCCACCTCCCATGTACTCTTTAAGATACAGTTACATCGGCATATTTTCAGTTCCTCAAACATAATGCTCCATCACCTGTCTCTTGGAATGAAAGGAGGAACAAAGTATTTACTAAGTGCTTCCAATGTGCTTTCTCTCCTCTCAGTCCCTCATGCCATCTTCATCTCCACCTCTTGGTCTCCCAAGCTCTCTGCAGGAGGTCTTTCCCAGTCCCCCCAGCTATTAATGACTCCCCTTTCAGATTACTCTCCATCTACTCTGCACAGATCTACGTACGTAGTTATTTGTATGTTGTCTCCCATTAGAGTGTATACTCCTTGAGGGTAATGACAATTTTTTTCTTTTTAGCTCCCACATTTAGTCCAGGTATGCCAGGTAATAGATGCTGAAATTCAGTGAATAAGATCAGCGAAAGAAACCAGCCAGCAGCTTGGAGTAACAGAATCAACTGTTTTGTTAGGTTCTTTTCTTTGACAAAGAGGTGAGTATCGACTCACTTTTCCCTTGCAACCTTTGAATCCCAAGAGAAAGATAGTCTTTAGATGGCTTCTGAATGCTCAGCTCTCCAAACTTACTCTAGATGGGAAAGACATCCATCCACGTCTTGTTTTTAACCTCCCACCACCCCTTACATCAGGGAGGGGTGCTGGCACATGGGCTGCAAGGTCACGATCCTTACTGAAGGATCATGGGAACACTTATGGAAACCCTTGTTACTGCTCTACCAGCTGAAATCACCGCCTAAGAAGAGCCTGGAAGACTAGAGAGTATTGGATTGAGGGCAAGGAAGCAGATGCTTCTAACTTTCTGACTTCAAGCAAGTCATTTAACATCTCAGAAGGTTGGACTTGAGGACCTCTAAAGTCCCTTCCAGCTCTAATCTAGGATCCTACGAAAGAGTTACTGCTTCTTAGCATCATGAGCCCATCTACCTCTTTTTAAGTCCCAAAGCAACTAAAACAGACTAGGGCAGTCATCAGACCTGGAAGAGGCCTTAGAAATCGCTTAACCCGACCTTCTCTTATAGATCTTATAGACTGAGGGAGTGACTCTGAACTTTCTTTCAAAACCATGGAAAAAAGACCTCTACTAATACCTTCTTCCTCTTGGCATGGAAGTAACTCTGAGTTCTTGAAAGCAAACACCAAAAGAATCCAACCTCTGGCTCTCCCAGGCTGGAAAGACTTCAAGTAGAGGCTGAAGCAAGAGACTGTGCTGCCTGACATCTAGGGACGGAACCGCCTGAAGTCAGAGAAGTTCAATGCTAAAGAGGAGTCACAACTTTGGGAAGGTTTTCATACACAGCAATTAAAAAAAAAATCTCTACTAGGATGGAGAGAGGCTGGTATCTTTGCTAGTGAATGGAGCAATGCCCAAATCACAGCTTCTTCCACTTTGAAGGGGCCACAGAGGCCCCTAATCTAAATGGCTCTTAACAGAAGATCTCCTCTGAGGCATCAACCCACTGTCTCCCAAATCTGCTCCTCTACAACTCCCTAATTACTCCTAGATTGGCCTGCTGAGCCTGAGCAGCACAATACCTCTTGGAAATAACAGCTTTTCACATCTGAAGATAGCTTCACATGCACTCTCTTCCCAATCTTCTTCAGTTAAATTTCTTAGTTCTTTAAAATAGCTAATAATAAAAGCTAACATGTTATAGTGCCTACTATGTGCCACTGTGCTCAGTGCTTTACAATTGTTATTTCATTTGATCCTCACAACAAACTTAACATCGATGTGCTATTATTATCTTCATTTTATAGATGAAGAAACTGAGGCAAACAGAGGTTAAGTGACTTGCCCAGGATCACCCAGCTAATGAGAGTCTTAGTTGAGATTTGAACCTGGGGTCTTCTGACTTCAAGCCCCAGCACTCTATCTACCATGCCACCCAGCCCATGCCTCATATAACACGCTTTTGAAACCTTCCCTCTCTCTAGTAACCCCCTCCCTCTGGATGCTCTCCAGTTTATCACTGAAATCTAAGTCCCTCAAAGGGCATAGAAATGAAGATGAATAAAGATTTGTGCCTCAATTTCCCCATATGTAAAATGAAAGAGCTGAACTAGATGATTCCCTTTTGGCCCTAGAACTAAAATGGGTATAATACACCTGCGTGCCTTTGCAAACTATAAACCCTAAATGTGGAGGGGTTCCACAGATGGGAGCCATTATTTTCACAGATAATAAAAATAAAATCTTTAGCCTTGCTCTAGTTCAAGACATCTGAATTTCAGAATAAAGAAGTTTCACTGTTAAAGAATTTTTAACGATTAGTAATACAAGACGAGAAGGGAAGTTTCAATAGCAGTAGATCTGACAAAGATCTGGGGGTTTCAGTAAGGTCAATCCGGAGTAAGCACATGGCTACTATGGAAATGTTTTGCATGACTTCACACGTATAATCGATATCAAATTGCTTACCTTCTCAAGGAGAGGGGAGGGGAAGGGCAGGGAGGGAGAGAATTTGGAACTCAAAATTTTAAAAAATGAATGTTAAAAATTTTTTCCATGTAATTGGGAAATACTTAAAGAAATAAATAAATATACATTTTTTAAAAACAGGAGTAAGCAGTGGGATCAGGATAGGGACTGGATCTGTGATTTCATTTGTACAGGGTATTATTTCCAGGTAAGAAAACTCCCTTCTCTCCACTTTAGAGTCTAACAGAGGCTAGCAAAGTTAATGTAATCTTGGGCTGCATTAAGACAGGCTGAGCTTCTGGGAGTAGAGAGGTCTCACTGTAGTCAACCCTCAAGCAGACCTCATCTGAAGAATTGGGTGCAGTTCTGGGCATTTAATGAGACTGAGGAGCTACAAGGTGTCCAGAGGAGGACAAGCAGTATGCTAACAGAGTCTGTGTCACATAAAGCTCAGATGAAGGAAGTGGGGAGATCTCACTTCAAGGCTCAGGGAGGATACAGGATAACTGTGTTCAAGAACATGAAGGACTGTCCTGTGGAGGAGGGATTCAACTTGACCTCTGACCCAGGGGCAACTGACCAAAGTGGTGCAGGGACCAATTTAGGCTGAGGAAAAACTCTGATCCAGACGGCATCGAGTTATCCTTCTCAGGGAGTAATCTTCAAGCAGACACTGGACGAGTGTCCGCAAGGTGTGTTATAGATAGTGAGGAGTCCTTCTGAACACGCTTGGACTACACGGCCACCAACATCTTCCAGCTCTCAAATTCTAGAAAATGTGTCATTAAGCCAGGAGGGAGAGGAATCAGAGAGAATGAGCACTCTCCCTGCCCCCCACCCCCACCTCTCTCCTCCAAACGGGAGGGTCCACATGCTGAAATTCAACAGGATGCCTCCCATCCCACCAAGCCGAGCCACTTGGGCTAGGCCAAAGCTCTCGGAGGCTGTGGGCCCTTAATGAGTTTCATGTTTCCCTGACATTACAGCACTTTTCAAGCACTTGCACCAAGTCCAAGAAAGCACTCCTAAGGGAGGATCAGGAGGAAACATGAAATGAAATTCTGGAGCAATCTGGTCGCTTTGAAGGACTGAGAAAACATAGGGACCTCAAAAAGCCAAATGGCCAAAAGAAACTTCAGCTTGGAATGTGACTCTCTACGCCGTTTCCTGTAAGGATGCCCTGCCTGCTGGAATCTCCAATTACAGCGTTTGTTTCTTTTCAAAGAAAGTTCCATTTTCTCTGGCTCCAGACTTTGGCCGCTTTTGCCTTCACTGGCTTTTCTACCTGTTACAAGCCTACAGCTTTTCAGTATTACAGGAACGAAGTCAACTAACTAGTTAGGTAACATTAACTTTCCAGTAGCTGGCAGCTAGGTGGCATAGTGGAGTGTGTTGTGCGGGAGTTTGGAAGGCCTGAATTGAAATCCTGCCTCAGACACTTTCCAGCTTTGTGTAACCTAGGCAAGTCACAATCTTTCTTGGCCTCAGTCTCTCCACATGAAAAATGAAGACAATAATGGAACCTATACTTCAACTCAAAGGGTTGTTGTGAGGATCAAATAATATTAACATCCATTAAGTACTTTGCAGACTTTAAATACTAGTTATTATTAACCGCTTCTATAAAATATGGACAACATCAATCATTTCAGTACAAGAAATTAAATGGTATTTTCAGCAAAAAGGGAAGGAAAGATGTTTTCCAGTAGTTATGACAACTTATTTATATCTCATAGAATTTAGAACTAGATAGGATCTCACAGGTCAATCACTTAACCTCTGCAGGTCTCAGTTTCTTCAGCTGTAAAATGAAGGAATTAAACTGGATGACCTGGAAGGTTCCGCCTAGCTCTAAATTTGTGATTTCACAACCTAATTCAACACCTTCATTTTACTTGAGGAAACTGAGGCCCACAGGTATGACTTGACTAAAAGACACACAGCTAGCAAAGAACAGAGCCAGGATTCACACTCACATTCTCTTAATTCTAAATCCGACCCAGGCCCTTTCACAACATCTCAGAGTTTCATTGATCTAATGGGTGGGGTTAGAGATTTTTTGGTCTGTTTTTCCCCTCACACATAAAACATAAGTCAGGCTTGTATTAATAATAATCATCTGGAGTCCAGATATGGAGACACATAAGTGTCAGGTATGCATCTCCTGAAAAATCTTTCCTAAGAAATTCCCTGTCTTCAAAAGGGGAAAAAATCCAGCCAGGCGGTGTTGGTCCTGTCATGTTAAGTTTAATAGATATGTTTTTAAATGTTCATTCCCTTGTCTGGGAGATTGAGCTGTCCTAGAATTCTCTTCTAGTCTCAATTCTGCCACTAAGGAGCTGTGAGTTCTTTGGAAGATCACTTCCCTCCTGGCCCTCCATTTCCTCTATAAAATAAGAAAAAGGAAAACTAGGTGAACTCTAAGGTCTTTCCAACTAAAATGATGATTCTTCACCTTCCCCAGGGGTAGTGTCCCCCTTTCCCAACTG
Source organism: Vombatus ursinus (assembly GCF_900497805.2). Classification (NCBI taxonomy): domain Eukaryota; kingdom Metazoa; phylum Chordata; class Mammalia; order Diprotodontia; family Vombatidae; genus Vombatus; species Vombatus ursinus. The sequence continues at coordinate 4,620,132 of NW_020954662.1, read as the reverse complement.
CTATGTGTTTATTTTGCATATATCCTGTATTTACTGATATGTGCACATGCTATGTCTTTTTGTTTTTTTAAGGCAGTTGGGGTTAAGTGACTTGCCCAGGGTCACACAGCTAGTGTCAAGTGTTTGGTCTGAGGCTGGATTTGAACTCAGGTACTCCTGACTTCAGGGCCGGTGCTCTATCCACTGTGCCACCTAGCTGCCCCCATACTATGTCTTTCTAATAGATGCTTTAGGGCAAAGCCTTTCTCACTTCTGCAGAATTTCTATCCCTAATGTTTGCTAGCACAGTGCTGGGCACTTTATAAATACTTTTTAAATCTTCTTTTTACCTGGCTCCTTTGCATACCACCACAGCAAGTCTGTTCACAGCAATCGCCAGAAAAAAATATTCCAGCCTGAGGCTCACTTCTGGTGATTTGGGGAAAGTGAGTAGAGAGAGAAGGGAGGGGTGGGACAGTGCCACTCTGTACATGAACTGGAGATGCACTTGTACTTACAAGCCATTAATAAAATTCAAGTTCAGCTTCTGATCTCCCTTCAAAGAAATGTGCGGAGAGAAAGAAAAGGAGGCATCAGCTGAGGTTTACAAACAAAAGTCCAATTCAGGATGCTACAAAAATTAGGTACTGCCTCTCTGTATCCCTTATTATAGAGTTTTTTCCTAACAGATTTTTACCCATGAGGACTCATTAGAAAAGAGTAAGAAAAAAAATATGGAATGTGGTCAAAATGGGCCTTAAGTAAAAATAATCATTTAGATTAGTGGCTGAATGGAATATTACTCATTCCATAAAAAGCACTACAATTTCATGGATCATTGATTCCAAAAGAGCCTATCCCTCTGGTGGAGAAAGTTAGGGACCTAATTTAAACTGTAGCCTGGCCAAGCCAAACCAAATCCAAGGAAAAACTCTGTATCACTAGGAGAGATGGGAAAGGAACCACAACAGAAGGTCTAACTAAGATACAATAAATATTGTACTAGACTAAGACTAGGATACAATAGACTAGACTCTAAGATACAGTAAGTATGAGGAATTCAGAGAAACTTGGGAGATTTCTTTGAACTGATGCAGAATGAAAAAGAACCAAAAGAAGAGTATACCCATTGACTATTTGGATATACTCACTCCTTTTTCCTTACATTCTCAGAAAGCCATAGAGCACTTAGTTGCATTCAAGGTCCTCTACAGCCTGGGTTAACCTATTTTTCTAATGTTAGCTGGAGGAGAGGGCTCCCTTCCTTGTTCACACTATTACTACATGTCAGGGGACCTGCCCCTCCTCTTTCCTATAATTATTCATTCATCCTTTAAGGGCCAGTTCAAGTTCCACACTCTCTGAGTGGTCTTCCTTGACCACTCACAGCTGCTACCACTACCCCATCCCCATTTCCTAAAACTCTCAGGAGCTAGGTCAGATCTTTACTGGTTGGTAAAGTACCTTATAGACCATCAAGGGCAATTCCCTCATTTCCAAGGCCCAGAAGGAAAGTAACATTATCTATACCACTTGTTTAAGACTTATACCACATTTCAAATTGGCCATTATCTTTTTCACATGGGTCTCATCTCCCCACCTAAATCACAAGCTCCAGAAAGGGACATATCTTCTGTCTTATTTTCCTGAACACTTACATGATGCCTGTACATTACTCATAAATTGCTGTTGTAGCTTAGGTGCCAAGAAAACAAAGTAGGGGGTCATATCCCTAGGATGCAGGGCAAGGACATTCCAGGAGCGGTGTGATAGCCTAGTGTATGGAGTGGGAAGGGAGAACAAAAGCCAAACAGAGAAACTGGTTGCTGAAATGTAAAAGTTACATTTTAGGGCATCTTACCTGTTGGGGAAAGACTCTGCTATACTGGAGATCCTGACTCTGCCAGAGTTCTACCTGGATATTATGGATAAGTCACTTTACCCCTCTGAGCCTCATTTTCCTTCTATGGGAAATGGACTTGTTAGACTAGACAACTTTAATAGTCCCTTCCAGTTCTAGAGTCAATATTCCTAAGTCTTAAGTTTTGAGTGGATCTGGATGCATTCATCAACCCTGTGGCTTGTTGCTATGGCTACATCCAGTTACTGTCTCTACCATCAGGAATACATCACCTTGTGATATCTACTTAAGTCTATGTCCTGCCACCCCAAAAAGCATTAGCTACTTGAGGGCAGCTTCCATGCTTTATGCCACTTTGACTCCTCAGCAAAAAGAACACCTTTCATACATGAAGTACAGATTTTACACACACACACACACACACACACACTCTCTCTCATTCTCTCTCCGTCTCTGTCTCTCTCTCTCCCCCCCGATTTCTGGCCACACTGGAATACGTGCTGTTTCCCAAACACGACATTCCATTGCCCACCTTTGTGACTTTGTACAGGTAGTGCCAGAGCCTGCAATGCTCACCTTCCTGCCTCCCCTTCTTCTCCACTTCTATCTACATAGAATTCCATTTCCCTCAGTAGAATGTGAGCTCTTTGAGATCTGATTTCTACTTGTTTCCAAATCTCCAGTGACTAGTGTTGTGCCTAGTATACAGTTGGTATATGGTAATAAGAGCTTCTTGAAATGAAGTGAATAAATGTTAGTTGGCTGTTGCTGCTATGGAGGATAATGATGATGAACATCTTTAAAAGGCAGGGCTCCAGAGTAGGAAATGGGGCAGTTTTGGATTATGCCAAGGTCCTACAAAAGAGGACGTGTGTGTGTGTGTGTGTGTGTGTGTTGGAGGGTGTGTGAGCTAAACAATAAGCCCTTTGCGGGGAAGTACCTTCTGAGCTGGGAGCCCTTCTTCTCTTCTGATGCCTACTCTTAACTCCCACCCAAGCAAACACTTCACTGAATGTGAAATCAGAGCCCTGAGACCCTATGGCCAGTTTTTTTTGTGTGTGAACGGTAAGTAATGGGAATAACATACCCTTCCTTGGGCCCTCAATTTCTTCCTCTGTAAAATGAGGCAGGTGAACTAAATGCTAACGTGAGCACTAATACTCTCTCCATGTCTGAAAGGTCATTCCATAGCCTATGAGCTCTCATTTTACGTACTCAAGATGCTCCTAACATTCTATGTTCTCAGGTCCTTCCTAACTTAAAAAATACTCAAGTGGTATTAATGTGGCACTTGGGAATGGAACGCTAACACACTGATTTTTCCTCTATGTTCTGACTCTCTTTACTAATTGTATCCAAGGGAAAATCATTTCACCTCTCATCCTCAGATTCCTCATCTGTGAAATGGGCATGGTGGCTACTCTTAGCATCCTCCAAGAGAGTGACAGTGATCTTTCAATGTGCTCCTGTTTGTAAAGTGCTCAGTAAAACAAAGTGCTAGTAAAGTCAGCTATTATTAGTATCATTATGCTTTCTGCCTTTAAGGCAGTTGGCAATTAAGCATGGAATTACAATGTGGAATACACCATTCTGCGAAGGCTAGTTCTCTGATCTTGAGCGACTTCAGAGAATGACCCAAGCAAGAGCAGGGGCTGCTAAAACGTTAGACTGGAGCACAACAAAGGCATGAAAGAGGCATTCTTTGGAGGACCTTCAAAGACCCAGTCTGGGTTCCTACATTTGAAGGGTACAGCCAAAGAAAGCACGAGCCAAAGAGTCAACACCTGGAAACCAATTAGCAATTTTCAAGGGGTTTTATGACCCAACACTATTCATGAAATGGAGAAAGTGGTCTGTGCAGCTCTGCCAAAGGTCACACACACAACGAGTCATCGGCAGAAGAAAGGTCAAATTCAAGACCTGAGCCAGGACTATGTGGCTGTAACTGAGTGGGCAGGTACCTCTCCTCAAAAGGGAAGATCAAAGCCGGGGAGCCCATGAGACCCAAGGTCTTATCCTGGTTTCACCTAAGAAACTGTATATGAGGTCAGAGCCCTCTCCCTTTCTGAGTCTTTGTTTCCTCCACTGTAAAATGAAAGGAGTGAACTAGATGATCTCTAAGGCCCCTCCCGGCCTGAACATTCTGGTCCGACTGGTTGAAATATTAACACCACAGATGTGCATTTAGCACCCACAAGGCAGAGTTTCATTCATGGGTCACTGACAGTTCACCAACAGCCAGAATACATCTGGACTGACATCAACTCTCCCCTCCCCAACCCCTCATCCCTTTGCAAGGTTTTCAAAGGATTTGTTTTCAATACAAGCCTTTGAAAATATCTCCTCCTCAAAACCTTCAGGATGGCCTTTTTCAACTGAACAAACATTTATTAAGCCCCTGCTTTGTGCAAGGTACTGCAGTCAGGCACAAAGATGAGAAAGAACCAAGAAGGAGGGAGAGTGGCAAAAGGCTGAATCTTGGAGTCCAGAAGACCAGGATTCAAATTCCAACTGACACTAAATAAATAACTGCATTACTGACCCTGAACAAGAAGACAGTTAATTTCCCTCAGGAGTCCCAGGTTCATCCGTAAAATGAGCATGATAATACCTAAAAGCACCTACTCACAAGGCTGTCAGTTTCCTCACCTGTAAAATGGGGATAACATTATACCCAAACGCTCTTATCATTCCTTGCTTCTCACTTTCAAAATCCCAGCTAAGTCCAAAGTTCAGCTCCAGTGCCCCTCCCCAGCTACACCAGGCTTTTCCTAACATATCCCCAAACTGTTAGCTCTCTTTGATGCTGCCTTCCTTTCCAAATTACTTTGTAAATTTACCTTATATTTACATATCGTGGATTATTATTTTCTCCAGTAGAATGTTAAGTGCCTTGAGGGCAGACTTTTTGTTTTTGCCTTTGCAGCTCCCAGCACTTAGTAGGGACTTCATAAGTGCTTGTGCGATTGCTCAATTGAACAGCACCTACTTTGTGGGGTTGTCGTCCTGAACAGGATAATACAGAGTGTACCTCAAAGTTTTAAGCTTTAAAAATAGCTTAAAACTGCATTAAGATTTTTTTGTTGTATTGATCAGTTGTGCTGACCTTTTCTCTCTCTCTAAAAAATACTATTTGTTAAATGGGATGGCTCCTTGGGAGGGGGAGGGGGAGAAATCCTTGAAATAACAAAGATGATGTAAGAAACAGAAAAGAGCAATAAAAGCTTTTTCTTAAAAACTGCATCAAGACTTATGTAAACCTTAAAGGGCCAGTGAAGTGTCAGTTATTATGAAAAAGGCTGTACTTGCTGCCTTCCCCAAATTTACAAGTGTAAAAAGGTAAATGTGAAGGGTAAAAGATCCAAGAGAGAATATGGTAAGACCAAAGGATGGGGTCAGTTACAAGGGACTCCAGGCCACGTGAGGAGGGACCTTGGGGGCCTCCAAGGTGTTTCTGTGAGCACGCAGATCCCGAACTGGCCCTTCAAGGCTAAGGACTTCCACAAGCTGAGCCTGGCAGTGATAAGGGGAGAGCTCGTGGCGCATTAGATCCCACAAAGAAGCAGCCATGCGTGAAGGCTAAAAAGAGGTGTGGGAGCACCTAAAGGGGCTTGTATTGTATCTTAGACGCACGAGGGAGCCACCAAAGCGTTATGGGCCAAGGAGTAGCACCACCACCATAGAAAAGCAGGCAGATTGTCCAGGCAGCTAGCTGCCAGAAGGATGGCTAGATTAGAGTGAGTGAGAGAGTGAGTGTGAGTGAGTGTGTGTGACTGTGTGTGTGTGTGTGTGTGTGTGTACACACACTCATGCATGCACAATAGCCTCCCTCATTTATAGCTTCTATCAGTTTAGCAGCTGGCCTTGCTCCAATCCAAAACAATTCTTCCCCACCCATGTGGACCCCATTAACTCAACTATTTCCCTTTGCCTGTCATCTCCCCTTACCACGGGAGCTGAAGTTTCTACAACAATGCCCACTCGGCCACCTGTTCCTCCTCCTCCTCCATCAAAATCTGTCCAGTTTGGGCCTAGGCCTCTCCACAATCACAAGATTCTGGAGCTGGAAAGGCAGCTTCAGCACAGATCATCAGAGCAGATGTGCTGTAATGATACAGCGTGCTACAGCAGAGTCAAGGGAGACCTGGGTTCAAATCCTAATTCTTACATTTATGAACTTCAACTCACTGAGCCTCAGTGTCTTCATCTGTCAAATGAGATAACCACACTCAAAGGAGAGTATGAGTACATACTTAAAGTGCTGTATAAAATGTCAGCTAAGTCTAACTTCCCCTTTTTTAAGAGATGAGAAAACTGAAACCCCAAGTGAAGTGACTTGTCCAAGGTCATAAAGGTGGTAAGTGAAGATGCAGGTCCTCTGACTCTGAATCCAACCTAGCCCTGGCCATCCTTCCAGGTTTGCTGTTGCCCAAACAGGAGAAGCCCTGCTTCGAGAACCGTGCTCCAGCTCCACCAATTGGGTGAGCATGGACAAGACCCTTCTCCTTCTAGGGCCTCAGGGAGAACACTGACACTGCCTAGTTCCTGAAGCTTCTACCATCAGTTAAGCCATCATTGTTCAAGCTCTATGAACGTGCAAGGGCAGCTGCGCACACTGCCACCACCATTTGTTCTCTGGGCTGCTTGGCAGCTAAAGGAGATACTGAGCTGGGGAAAATCATTTTTCAGGCTGATGAGGCAATGGGAAGATGAAAGATGACATGACAAGCAGACAGGCTTGAGGCTTGCCCCCTCCTGACTTCTCCCATCTGGCTTCCATCTGACCCAAGCAGCTGGCCAGGTGGTTTTCATTTATAGATGAAACCCCAACAGTTTCAACAAAACAGAAACTCCTGACTACAGCAACTGCTCTGGGCAAATTCATACCAAGTGCACATATCTGTGGCACTGGCCAGTGAGTGACCAGGGGGATGGAATGGGGTCTCAAATGAGGGATATCAGGAAATACCAAGGCCACAAAACTCACTAGACTAATTCTACAAGAGCCAATGTCATTCTGGCAGAACCAACTAAAAAGGCCAAGGAACAGACGCTGCCAACATCTAAGTGTCCCCTCTGTTAACACCAATACTCTCCCAATGAGGCTCTAGGATAATGAATCCCAGCAGCAGCTGGCTGACCCAAAGAGCAATGGAAAGACAACATGGTGGGAAGGAGACTAGGACTGACAAAGGGTTGGTTTTGATTTCTAGGAGGGGGGGGAGGGGGGGTGGTGGTTAAGATCCTGCTTTTCCACGCAGTCCTCTCCAAGGGGCATCTCAACCCTAGAGAAGGGAAAGCAATAACAGAGCAGCCAAGGAGGGAACCTAGCCAAAGGCACGGGTAGAGTAGAACTGAACCAAGCCTCTGCTGTGAGAGGTGATAGAGAGAGAGAAGAATGGCCACATAGCCACACACTGCTGGCCATGACATGAAGTAACAAACTCGGGCTTTGCTCTCCACTTCTCCTGAATATATGATGGAGTTTTCTGTGAAGGTCAGGATAAAAATATCCAACTCTACAGACCTCTCTCCACGATGGTCTACACTGGCCCACAACGGAAGAACAAAGCACAGAGAAGCCTGTAGTAGGCCCCAGAGGACTATGGAAAGAACTATGTGTAGCATCTTCCTGTGTGGCTACATGATAAAGTGTTCCCTGAGAGCTCCTGGGTGGATAACATACTAGATAGAGTTTTTGTGCAGAGACACTGAGTGGGTCTCACAGCAAGGATGATAGACAACAGAGGACACCCCCACCTCCCCCCAGATTTACAGGCTGGATCCAAGGGAACCCAAACAGCTGGCCAGGAGGCCCAAACCTGGGTAGGATGAGCCAATGGTCCAGTTATCTGGATAAAAATGAAAACAGTGAGCACACGATTGTCTAAATACCAAACTGTACAGCTGCACTTACCTCACGCTAAGGAATGACAGATTCAAGTGGAACATATACATTATACTTACATGTTTAAAAAAATGTGGTAAGAAGGCAGCATGTCACCAATAATAACTTAAATTCAAAGAGTAGTACGAGAGAGAGAACCAGAAAAAAAGGCAGAGCAGGGGAGAAGAGATGGGCGGCCTGAGCATTCCCCAAATATTACCAGACAGAAGCACTAGTTCCCACCTTGCCAGACTCAGACCTCACAGGGTGTTACTGCAGTGAATCTGCAAATCCTAAATAAGCAAACATACCTTCTCTAGGGCCTCATGCACATACGCACATGCACACATTCCCATTTTTTCTAAAGTATGTGGCTACTGTTGTGTCTAATAAAATATTTCATTTAAGAGTGCTGCTAGGGGCAGCTAGGTGGCGCAGTGGACAGAGCTCCAGCCTTGGAGTCAGGAGGACCTGAGTTCAAATTTGGCCTCAGACACTTGACACTTACTAGCTGTGTGACCCTGGGCAAGTCACTTAACCTCGACCACCTCACCAAAAAGCAAAAAAACAAAAACAAAAAAATAAACAAACAAAAAAAAGAGTATTGCTAGATTCATAGCAGCCCTTTTAGTCATCATATATTCTCAACACATTCCCTGGACCTCTATTTCCTAATACGTGAAATGAAGGAGGAATTGGACTAGATGGCCACTAGGTCCTGCTCAGTTCTAAAGTTCTGCTTTTTTTTTTTTAATCATAAAAAGGGATCCTTCCATTCAAAATGAGTCAGAACCACTGACCTAGAGGGAGGCCTCCAGCATATTAGGTGGATCCTCTATGGTAGATTTCTGGAGGGATATGGACAAGAGTAGCACAGGGTAAGGAGGCATGGGATGCATTGAGCTCCGTCTAGACCCACCCTAATAAAGTATGTAATGGAATCACAAGAACACTAGACTTGGTGCTGGAAGTCCTAGGTTCAAGTCTGAGCTCTGATGCCCACAGGCAAATCATTTGCAAACATGTTTCCTTGTCAGTCAAAAACACACTGCCTGTCTCTAAGAGTGGTCCTGAGGAAAGTGTTTTGTCAGTGTTCGAGAGGCACACAAATGTGGGACATTCTGTGTTCCTGCGGCCACCTAGGTACCCAACATGGCGCTTCTTTTCTGCCAAATCTTTCTGTAAGCAAGCCTGAAGAGGTTTCTCCTCGTAGAACCTTCCCACGCAGACATGTGGTAGTCCTTGGAAACATCAGCCCAAACAATCATGACTTCAATATGCTGGCAGGAAGAGAGAGTATCCAGTCCAAGTGAATCCTAATGAGATTTTCCTATGAATCTTTATGGTGACTTTAAGATTTTCCAATGAAGTTGAATACATTGAGAACCTAGTCCCCAGGCAAGACAGACAGAGTAAAATCTCTTCTATCACTCCCTTGCTCAAGATCACTCATTGCCTCCCTGCTGCCTACCGGGTGACATTCAAGGGCCCTGTGAAATCTGCTGCTGCCTAACCTCACCAATTTTCTCCTATCATCCCTCCCAACATATTCCACACTCCAGCAAAACTGGACAGGCTGTCCCCATCCCTTACCCAAACACATCCTGACTTTCCCACCTCTGTTTCTTTGTACCCTAGACTGCCTTCCTTTCCCTCTTTTCATTTGTGGAACTCTCAAAGTGCTGTCAGTCCAGATACTCCCTCTCACACTGATCACATAAGAAGGCATGATGTGGATGGAAAGAGCTCTAGTTTACCTCTCACCTCTGAAACCACTACCTGTATGACCTCAGGTGAGTCATTTCATTTCTGTGGGCCTTACTCATATGTAAAAGAAGAGACTGGACTAGCCGGCCGCCAAGGTCTTCTCCAGAACTTCATGTGATCCTGAACCATTACGGTTTTGTGTCTGTTTCTCTCTGAGGCAGTAAACTCCAAGAGGGCAGAAAGCATGTCTTATCTAAACTTAAATCCTCTACCTCCCACTAATTATATGACTCAGTGATGCCTTATGGCCCCTTTCAACTCTAAATCAAAGATCCTATGAAGGAAGCTGTGCAGTCCTCAACGTCCACAGCCTGTTTTTTCTTTTCTTTTTTTTTTTTGCAATCTCCTGACTTTTCAACTACTTCTCTACTCATTAGGGGTTAAGAAGGGAACAGAGATCACATATTGGTTTCATTACAATACAAGTCTGTGTATCTTTGTTCATGTCCGAAATTTGATCGATCTGGGTTAATTTATCTCTGGCTGTCCCAAATTCCTCTCAATTTCATCTTTCAACCAATCAATGCTGACAGCCTTGGGAGCAAGCTTCAACTCACTCCTTAAGAGTCTATTTTTCAGTATGAAATGCACAAGAAAGGCCTGTTACTTTTGCTATGTAAGAACTTGGGACTCTTGCCCCAGTGCTGGGGGCCAGGCAGAAGCTGGTGGTCCAAATCAGTACTATGATTCCAGGAGAAACTAGTCCATCCAGGAGTTGCTTTAAACGGTCTCCCAATTAGGGGTAGAATAGGGTTCCCAGTATGACTAGTCTGACCTTGGAGAAGTTAATATCACCAGCCAGTCTGGCCCCCTGGAAAATGAGGCTTCCAGTTTGGAACTTTAGCTTAAGGAGGAATCTAGAAGGAGGCCCTGAATTCATATGACCCAATTATGTGTTTTGATGGTACTAAATACTCATTCAACAATACCTATGGATCCCCACTTCGAGAAAAATAGTCTTCACACTAATGCACAATTGATAGAGATGTGAAATGGTCCTACAACGCTAGGAACCGATGTGGAACAATACCCCAAAGTTACAAAACTCCCTAATGGAACAAAACTACAACTAGGTACATACCCCAAAGAGATCAACCCATAAATACAAAAATATTTATAGCATTTCTTTCCATAACAGCAAAAAGCCCTGAAAACTAAGGGGGTTCCCACCAACTGCAACAACAGCCAAAGTGTGGTAAATGAATGTAATAGATCATTACTGCATCATAAGAAATGACAAAACAAACCATTTCAGAATGCAATGGGAAGACCTCTATGAACTGATGCAGAATGAAGAGAAGAGAGCTAGAAACTAGAAGTATAACTTATCCGGTGCCAACAACATTACAAAGAAAACTTCAAAAGATTCTAGAACTCTGAGACTGAAGACGAACATGGTACCTACCTCCTGTCAACAAAGTGAAAGAATTTAAATGCAGAATGAGACATCTTTTGGGGTGTGGACAATGTGGGAATGTGTTTTGCTTAACTTTTTTATAAGAGTTTTGTCTAATTTTATTGTTTGATGGGAGAAAAGGGAAGGGGGGGGGAGGTTGGGGAGGAAACAGATAATAAACACATGCTAAATAAATAAATGGATAAATAAATAAGGCTAGCCTCACAGAATCTCAAGCAGTTTAGAGCAAGAAAGGGCCTTAGAAATCATCTTATCTAAACTCCTCAATTTACAGATAAGGAGCAGGAGTAGAGAAGTGAGATGATTTGCCCCCAGGGGTCACGGAGCAAGTTAAGTGATAGAGGCCAATGAAAATCCAAACAGAAAATTAGCCATATCACCTGCCTCATCTACCAAAAGGATGTTTACCTTTTTGGAAAGGCCCTCTGTAGCATCCTTCCAAATAAGATCTCCTGGTCCTTTTGAGGTATACAAGCTGACAATTAAGTTGAATATGTGTCACTCAAACCACATCTGTTGTATAAAGAGAGGGCCATCTGTATTTCAGTGTCCAACAGCCACCACTAAGATTTACATAGCCCACTATCTACAATGACCCTGAAGGAAGAAGAACAATGTTAGAGCTGGAAGAAGACTCAGAGACCCCAAGGAAAATCTCCTGATTCCAGAGACAAGGAGACAGAAGGCTAAGTTGGTGCAGGCCTGGAGTTGAGAAGGTCTGAGTTCAAATATGGTCTCAGGCATTTACTAGCTGTGTAACCCTAGGCAAGTTACTTAACTTGTTTGCCTCAGTTTCTTCAACAGTAAAATGGGGATAACATTAGCACCTACTTCCCATTGCTAATGTGAGGATCAAATGTTTGTAAGGCACTTAGCACAGTGCCAGGCACATAACAGGGCACTTAATAAATACTTGTTCCCTTTCCCTCCCCTTCCCCCCCCCAAAAAATAAGGTCACACAACAAGTTCGTGACAGGCTCAGGAAGTCCAGAAGTACAAAATAAGCATTTAGAGATTTTTTTTTTTTTGCATTAAAGGAGGATATTTAACTTTTTGAAAAGGATGGCAGGGTCCTTTTAAACTGGGCAGGGAATGGTGGACATTTCTGTTTTTGCTTCCCAGTGCCCTAGGCCAGTACCTTGCACAGAGCACTTTAATACATGTTGAGCCCAACTGAAAAACTGCGAAGTTTTTTTATAATGCATTGCTAAAAATGCCTAGGCCCAGGGCAATGAGTTCAGGTAAGTAGCAGCCATACTGACACCTGAGTGTTCAGACATCCATCATCTTGTTAGAGCCTTCCCACAATCCTGGGAGGCTAGAAGTTCACTCAATACTACTCCAGTTTTGCAGATGACAAAACTGAGGCTCAGAGATGGTAAGTGACCATGGCCATGGTCACATGACTAATAAACTGGGAACACTAGACAGGAGCCCAGGACAGCCCACAGACCAAGCCCAGCCCTCTATTACAGCCCATTGCCTCTCAAGAACCTATAAAGGAATGAATGGAGGACGCAGGGAAAAAGTGTTATGTGCTTACTCTGCTAAGTGCTAGTGATATAAAAACCAGCAAGAAAGACAATCCCTCTCTTGAACCTTGTAATCTCATTGGGAAAAACAATACATAGAAGGAACCCAGAGTTGGAAGTCTGGGAGGGGGAAGGCAAGTGGCAGCAAAGCTTTGAAGTGGCCAGGAGACCATGGTGGGCAGCAGGAGGTCCGGGGGAGGCTGTCCCAGAGGAGAGAAGAGGAAAGTTCACCTATCAAATCTTATGATTCCCGGGGCAGAATCTGAGTTCTAGTGGGCAGGAGAGGAAGGCCACAGTACAGATAATATGACTTAGAAATGATGGGAAGTGGCCACCAAATGGACTGGTTCAAGCCAAGGTCAGGTGAAAGCTCCACCAATCAGAACTCAGGCTCCCAAGGACAAGGGCCGAGTTCTGACAAGAAGGGGAGAGCCAGAATGCAAGCATCATGGTTTGGAAAGACCACACATATAAAGCCAGGGCCACCTGTACTTCAGCAAATGAAGCAGAGCTGGAAGAACCCTAACATCATCCTGCCCAATCTGTTCATTTTACAGGGCAGGCAACAGAAGGGAACTGACCTGTCCAAGGTCTCACATCAAATGCCTGGCAGAACCAGGACTGCAGCAACTCCTACTTCTAGAGTGCATTCATTAGCATTGGTTTATGGAGCTTGCTCCTTACAACAATCTCCAGAGATTAATCAAACAGTAAATTTATTAAGCACTTACTATGTGCTCAGCCCTAGGGATACAGAAAGAGGCAAAAGACAGTTCCTGCCCTCAAGGAACTTGTGATATAATGGGAGAGACAACATGCAAACAAATTTATACAAACAATATTTACACAGGATAAACAGGAAATAATTAACAGGGGCAAGGCATTGGAATGAAGAGAGGTTGGTGAAGGTGTCTAACAAAAGATGAGATTTTCATTGGGAGGTCAGCAAGTCAGAGCAGAGGAAGGAGAATGTTTCAGTTATGGGGGCTAGCCAGAAGGCCACGTGGAATCCAAATATCAGAAGGTGAATATTCCCAGAATCACAGATTTGGAGGGGTCTTCCTGCAGTGGCCCAATCCACACGCTGTGACACAGCCAACAAGTTCGGCCTCTGCTGGAAGGCCTCCACGGCGAGGGAGCCATCAGATCAAGAACCACAGGCTGACACGGAGAACGCCTCGTCCAGCTGCTGTCCCAGGATTATTAGCTGGTGGAGCCGTGATGAAAACCCAGGCTGCCCAAGTCCTTGTTCTTCCTACAACATCCCAGCCAATAACAGGCCTTGGCCATCCTTCAGAGTCTTTAGCTCCTATTGGGAGATCTTGTGTTTCAGAAGAATAAAAGAATTGAACTCAGGGAGAAAACAGGAAAAATACACTGGGAGAAACTAATTCAGCTAAAACACAGTCACAAGTACCAAGGGTGGTTTAGAAAGATGTATGTATACAACAGAAAACCTATGACAAACCCCCAGAGCATCATCACCAATGTCTGTCTTCGAAACAATCAAAAGGGATGTTTTCTAACTCAGAAAATTGTTTTTGCTGTTTCGTGACTGCTCTGCATGCTAAGATCACTATCATCTGGTGCCAAGGGAAAGTCTCCCTAAACACAGATCGTGTATAAGTGAACACTGCCCACCAGGTGTGACAGACAGGGTACAAGTACACATCGGGACTGTTAGGGTCATTGTTGCCAGCTGTTCTCATTTTCCTGTAAAGGGTTAGGGCTGGTGCCATTTCAGGCCCAGGACTTTGGGTCCAGGACTCCTCCAAACAAACAGTTCAACAACTTAGACCAGAAGCTGATTAGGGGTGTTCTCTCTCTCATCTTCAGTCTCTCTCTACCTAGTATCTCTACCTAGTATCCCCTGCCCTTCTGACTCCAAACCCACCCATGTCTCCCTTATTCCTAAAAAAAAAAAAAAAAATCCTCATTTGATTCAATCAACCCTGTTGGCTATCATCTCGTATCTTCTCCTCTTTTCAACTAAACTCCGTGAGACTGTATATTATTTTCCAGAAGAGTAATAAGAGATCCATCCACACATGCTATATATCTGCTTGCCTTGGTTATCTTCCCCTGCAGAAATCTTAATCATGGGGCCTACAAAGCCATACACAAACACCACCATTTACCTAAAGTGTAGGCTAGTGCCTAGGAGTAATGAACTGGCCCTCTGTAGCAGGATGTTGGGAAGAGGATTCTTGCTAGATGGTCCTCTGAGATTCGGTGGTTCTATGATCTGGGAGCAAAGTGACCCCATATGGGCACAGAGCTGGATTCATTCACATGTACACGAGCTATACCTTGACAATCTTTCTGGGGTGGCCTGGGGGTTCAGTGGGGAAACGTATCCACTTTTCACATTTTGTCCACTTTAACTTTGCTCGGGCTTTAAGGCCTCTACTATCAATCACAAGCACATTAGCTTGTCTCCATGTTACAACAGCCACTTCCGCAAAAATGCCATCCCCAGCCAACCTTCCACTTGGCAATGCCACTGCAGTTAGTAGTGATGTGCACAGGAAGCAGATGCTCAGGGCTGGCTCCACACCCTGGAAATTAAATGTGCCTCTGCACCAAGGGACCTGCAAAATAGTTCTTATCTAGCTTACACCCAAATTCACAGATGCCCAGTGGTTTCTTACACTTGACTGCCATGGTGGGCAGGGAGAGGGGAGAGACTGAGGGGGCAGCTGGTAAATTAGGTTCTCCTTTGCAAGGCTGCTCTAATGTTAAGATCAAGCAATTCTTCAGGCTTAGGGGAAATGGTTTAAGCTGGAGGTAAGACTACTAACAAATGTTTGCAGGAAACTCTGGAGCAGGAAGACAATGCTTAGAAATGACCAAGAAGAGGAGGGACAAATTGCCTATTCATATAACCAACATTTAAAAGACTTGAAGCCCCAGACTAAGCACTGAGAGAAGATATAAAAATGAATAAAACATAGTTCCCCACTCTCTAAGAATCCAGTAAGGAAAACAAGGCATGGACAACCACAAATAACAGAATGTTGTTGGTATCTCTGAAGACAAAGTGCAAGAATTCAGAGGAAGATGAGATCAGTTCTGGTATTGTGGATGGATAGGTGGGAAAGGCAATGATCAGGCAGAGCAGGCCTGGGAATAAAGAGGCATTTGAAGAGCTCCTTGAAATATGGGTAGAATTTCAACAGGAAAAGTTTGGGAAAGGGACAGGCAGCTGTCCAAGGAAGCAAAATCTACCTCACAAGTTGTCTGGGACACAGAAAAGTGTTAATTATACTGAAATGGAATCAGGGAAAATGCAATCCTATCTCTATCAATGCCAGGCAGTAAAGGTAAGGAGTACATAGGAGCCAGAGCCTCTCCCCTAAGGCAAAGTCCAAGGTGCCTGCTTTACATCACCTTATGATGAGATACTCCAAGGCAGATCCATTATTAGATCCCCTTGGCCAGGATCCAACACCACACTCTCCATCCTGAGTTCTACCATGGAAAGGAGTTTCTCAAGAAAAATTTTTTTTAATTTAAAATTTTAAAAGGCAGGGTTCTGGGATAAGGATCAATTCAATTAAATATTTATCAAGCACTTTCTGTGTTCAAGGCACTGGGCCAGAGGAGGGGATACTAACAGTCCTGCCCTCAAGGCACCTACCTACATTCCACTAAGGTTGGTTGTTTTCTTTGTTTTCAGTGGCTGCCAGGGGCTCCCAAAGTCACAGGACTGAAGTATAAGGAAACCTCCTCAGAGAGATGGAAGGTCTCAATGGGGCAGGGATGGGGTGGGTACATAATACTTATGCCAGAGGCAATAGGTAACCTGGCACCCTGGGCCAAACCTGAGGTGCTCAGTCAAGCAGAAGAATCCTAATCTTCTTCAGTAAACAGACTCACTAAACCTCTGAGGAGGGGTAGGTTGGGGGAATCTCAGTTAAAGTCTCCCAAGTATGAATTGAGCCCACAAACCAGGGCTGCAGCAACATATCTTTTTTCCCCTTGGTTGCACCTGGGTAAGAGGAGTTAAGAAGATTCATTCCAACAACCTTAAAGAGGGGCTTTTGAAGGTTTTATGCAGGAAATTAAATAATGGCCAGCATTCCTGACTACTGCTTGGAAATTAACCTGGGAGGAGGGTAGAGTGCAAGGGTGGGAAAAGGTGTTCAGGGGCTCTATTTAGCCCCACAAAAGGCAGGAAGTTCTAAGAAGAAGGCCTCCATTCTAGCCCAGTCTTACTCAGCAGGGAGGCAGTCAGAGAAAGTTCAATTATAGCCATTCACAAAGGGAGGAGCCCAGGAATTAATGGACTCCTTAATTTTTTAATTTCCTGGGGTTTACAGCTAATTAGATCCTTAGCAACTGTAAGTGATCAAATTTCAACTCAGTCCATTTAACAACTGAAGGTGGTCTGTGGCATCGAAGACATCACTGTGCCCTGGGGACAGCTGACAGCGCAGACAATGCACAGCCTACTGCTTTCCTTTGTACTAATTAGAAATCTCCAATTCCCTACTCGGTGAATGAATGACACGGAGGACAGCTCAGAGAGGGCAATCTTCAGCTGCCCACCATACAACTTGCCCAGGCCCAATCCAGAAGCCCACACAGGTGAATGACTGTGGACACATTTCAGTTCTCACATGTAGGGCGCCTGTGTAAGACTTCATGCTACACGAGCTATCCCTTGACTTCCAGCTTCATGCCATGCCTTCACCGCGCTCTCATCAGAGGATCCTGAGCCAAAGCGCACTTCGTCCCAGATTTCTCATCCCACCTCTTCACTTTACAAAGGAAGCCAGGGCCCCAAAGAAGGCAGAAAGGCAGCCTTCTGAAGGGAAGAGAACCAGACTTGAAAGTCAGAAAGACCAGTCCACTTCCCAGATCAACACTGTGCGACCCTAGGCAAGTTGGTGCATCTGGGCCTCAGTCTCCTTATTTGTAAAATGGGTGATTGTATCCATAGCAACTACCCACAGCTGTGCTGTCAGGCTCAAATGAGATAACATAAATCCCTTTTGTGGATTTTAAGTACTAGGAAAGTGACAACCATTACTATTATTATTTTTTTTTTTACTTTCCAAAGGTCACAATGCCAATCAGGAACACCATCAGGAATTGAATCTAGTTCACAGCATCACAGAACGGGGGAGTCAGAAGGGATCTCAGGGGCCCCACATGACAGGAATCCCCACCTGCCTCTAAAACCAACGCTCCTAACCAAAGCCACCCCTGCAAGTGCAGTCAAGGTCTCCCCTTTCCAAAGATGTTACATACAAAGTCCCTCGGGGCCTCCTATCGGGGAGTCAATAGCAAAGTGGTCGAAAGCAATAGCACACCATTACAAAGCACATAAAGGTAGTGGCAACAAATATGCCTTTACAAACCTTTCTTCTCACAATCATTTGTCTATGATATGTGGATGGATGAGAGAGAGGAGAGAAAAAGAAGACAGGAAGAGGAAGGCATGAAGGGAGAAGGAGGGAAGGGGAGGGAGAGAACTAGGGAGCAAGAAAAAGGGAGAAGGAGAGAGAGGTGTGGAGACAGGGAGAGACAAGGAGGGAAAGGAGAAGCAGAGGGAGAGAGAGAGAGACTACAAGGAGTTGAGCCCAGAATTGAACAGGAAGAGGAGAGTGGGCTGGAACATCCTTAGGAAACTATAAAGGTATTTTAATGACCCCCAAACTCCTCCAGAAAGAAAAGCCCATCTTATTAATACCAGTGTTCTCTGGTTGCTATGTGGGTGTAACTGTCTGTCTGTCTGTCTCTCTCTCTTTCTTTTTGGCAATTGGGGTTAAGTGACTTGCCCAGGGTCACACAGCTAGTAAGTATCAAGTGTTTAGTGTGAGGCTTGATTTGAACTCAGGTCCTCCTGACTTCAGGGCCGGTGCTCTATCCATTGCGCCACCTAGCTGCCCTGCAACTGTCTCTTAAGAACTGAAAAAGAATCACCCAGAGAGTAAGATGAGCTGGGCAAGTGATATGAACAGAGAATGATGCATGGGCTTCCCACAGACAGGAGAAATCAAGGCAGGCCTCCTGGAAGCAGTACCCCACTGGGGGACCAGTGTGGAATCAGGTCAGACAAAAGAGGAACTCAATACTGAAGGGAATCTTGCAGATCACCTGGTCAACATGACTTCTGGAAACATCTTTTGGAGGAAGAAATTCCATACAGCTGAAGTGACTTGGCCTGAGATCACTCAGGGCTCAAGTAAGCAGACCCCCTTCTGGCTGGAGCACAGCTGAGTAGCAGCCCTTGATTTTTTTTTTTAAATTGAGTCTTCCAAAGTTTTCATCAGCATAAAACTGACACTTATGCTGACCCAATCTTCCTTCTAAGAGGATCTGAAAACAGTCTCCAGAGAAAATAAGAGACATGAAGCACCAAGGCCTCTGAGTCAGGTTTGACAGACTTGGACCAACCTTATAAGAAATAAGCAGTATTTCACAGCATAGATTTAGAGCTGGAAGGGACCAGGGGGAGCTAGTCTACAACCCCTCACACATATACCCATTTTAAAGATATAGACTGAAGTCCAGAGAGTTTAAGGGACTTGTGCCCATGGCCACACAGCTAGGAAGTGACAGAGGCAGGATTCCACAGCTTTTACCACCGGCCTTCCTCAGAAAACACTAATAACTTAATGTTACCAAACACAGATCTCCTAAAACTCAAAGCAATTCCTCTCAGTCTGGGAGAAACTCTGAAACACAGCTCTCTAGAATGACACCCACCCCACCCACCCCCTCCAGCCCATGGGCAGCAGACCCCTTGGGCCTCCAGAGTCATGACCTGCACTGGCAAATCCATCCACACACCGAGCACACACTGTCTTCTGGATCTGAATTTGGCTGCAACCAAAGAGGCAGCAGGTCCCCGCAAGACCTAAGCGCACATCATATACCTGCTGGAGAAGGAATAAATACCTTTTTAAAATTATACACAGATGGTGTGATTAACAAAAGAAAAATGGCCTCCAAAGCATGACTAAATTCATGGGAGCTTTGGCATATTACTATAATGGCACAAGTTGGGCTGGGAGGTGAGAGGTGGAAGAAGTCTGAGAAAGGTTCTGGCCTTACAAAGGGATCCCATATCCTCAGACTCCAGGTTGCTGCAGGCTTAGCAACTCCCTTCCACTCATTGATTTAAAGATGCAATTCTATTCCAGAAACACGTGACTGAGAATTGAGCCAACATATCCCTGCTCTTAAGAAGACAGCCATCCTGGGGACACCAACCCTTGACCTTGCAAGGTGAAAATTTTCAGAGTAATTCTGAGACATTTTCATTTCTATCATAGTAAATATTGATGGCTACAACCCACACGAACCAAGGCTCGTCAGGGTGTCCTCAGTCATTTTTAAGAGGATCCAGGGGTCCTGGAGAACAGCTTGTCCGGCGCAATCTATCATCACCCACCTCCCCATTGCTCTAGCATCCTTGCTTTGATTCAGCTTCTTTCCCTTTCCAGAGTCTTCTTTCTTCTCCTTGGCTACATGAATGCCCCAAAGCAACCAACTGTCTAGAACTATCTAGAACTGTCTGATTCTAAAGGCAACAAGTTCTAGATAAGTACACCTAGCTAAGGCACAGCTAGTCAGTGCACCTAAAGCCCATAAGACAGATAAAGTCATCTAAGGGCCAGAAATCCAATTCCCTCCCCCCCAACTCCCCCTTGACCCCCCCCCACCCCCATCAATGCCCCCTCTCCCTCTTCCTTCCTCCCCTTGGCTATACAGAAGTCAAAGGTGTGGCCGAGAATCTAAGGTTCCTAAAGAAGTAACCAACTAGATGCAAGCTCCCTGAGGGCAGCTAGAGATATTTTTTTTTTTATCTTTCCCAGCAACTGACATAATACACTACACACAAGAGACACTTTAAAAAACGTGTGCTGAAAAACGTGAAGCCCAGCCACCATGCTGCTTACAGTAAAAACAAGATGGGCATTCCTAGTCTTTAAAAGTCTACAAAGTGCTTTTCTCACCACAGTGCAGGGAGGGAGGTATTATTAGGGTCATTTCACAGACAAGGAAACTGAGGCTCAGAAAGTTAAAGTCTCCTGCCAGGAGACAGACATGCTGCTGCTTAGGGCCAGGGCTAGGTCTTGGGGCATGGCCCCCACATTTTATACTCTTTACCCCACACCTCACTGCCACTCTTCTGGACAAATGACCTCCACCCAGCTGTCCCCTTCTCCTTACTTGTAGCTACATCCAAAGGTCAAGCTTCAGGGAAGCTCCAGTTTTCTGTGGGGCTGCTTAAATGACACAAGCCAGACAGACAACTATTACCTGACTTCTGGCATCCCAGGAAAAAGACGAAGCCCAAGTGCTCAGAAGAATGACATTCTGAAACCACAACAAGATCAGAACTTGTACCAGGTAAAAGCTCTCCAGGTACTCTTCAACAGGCTCCGGCCAATGGAAATAAAAGCTGTAAATAAGCGTGTGCTTTGTTTCCCTGTTGGACTGATGCCTCTGCTCGGGCTGCGGTAAAGCTACGCATGACTCTGCCGCAGCTGAGCCCACTCTCTTGTTGAGCTGGTGTCCCTGGCAGGAAGCACAGATCAATCCTACCTCCTCCACACTGAAAGAAGAACTCCAGGTGGAAGGCAGGGGAGCAAGCGAGCTGGCACAGGCCTGTCGCTTCATAGAGGAGCACACTGGTGCCCAAGAGGTTTTTATGATTCACCAAAGTCCCCCAGCTACGGTGGCAGAGAGGGTAAAATCCATGCTCTGTTTCCACACAACAGCAGGCTACCGAGGGCCTCCAAGTCTAGTATTGAGGATGAAAGGGATGGAAAAAGTCTAAGATACACAAGCCCTGCCCCAAAGAGGGAGAGTTTAGCAAAGCAGAAAAAAACAACAGCAGAAAAGATCAGTAAAAAAGACAGCATTCTCCACCTAGGCTCATGTTGGGCATTTTTTAGAGGCAACCTGTGACTTCATCAAAGTGGAGAACATCCAGGGAGGACCTCCTTTTACTGCTGGACACCAGCCCCCTCTCTACAACTTCCAGTTTTAAGAGAACTGCTCTGGGACCCAGAAGGATGAAAGGGTTTGCCTGAAGATGAATACACCCAGATGCACCAAAGGCAGAGCTTGAACTCAGGCCTTCCTGACTCCAGGGGTCAGCTCTTTATCTCCTATGCCAAAACTAAACTGTGAAAGGTGAACAATCAGACAAGAGGACAGCACCAAGGTGCTGATGGAGGAGCAGACAATAAAGAACTGTTGTTGTTCAGTCATTTCAATCATGTCTGACTTTTCATGTCCCTACTTGGGTTTTCTTGGCAAAGATACTGGAGTGGTTTGCCATTTTCTTCCCAGCTCATTTTACAGATGAGGAAAACTGAGGCAAACAGGGTTCCATGACTTGCCCAGGGTCACAGAGCTAGTAAGTGTCTGAGGCCAGATTTGAGCTCAGGAAGATGAGTCTTCCTGACTCTAGTACAGTGCTCTATCCATTGTACCACCCAGGTGCCCCACTAAAGAAGATGGAAGCAGAGAGAGGAGACAGAGGTCTCCCAAGGGATGTACATGGCTTCTGGGGGTCAGAATGCTCTTGAGGCCCCCTCAGCCACGTTGAGGCTGTGCCCACCAGGCCTCTGTGGCCTACCTCCCAGGGTCTTCTGGGACCCCTAGGTGCTCAAAAGGGCTCTTCCGTCCCTAGAGTGAAAGCGCAGGCAAGGTCAGGAAATGGTCAAAACGCATCTTCATTCCACTGGATTTTTTTTTTAAAACAAATCCTGTGTTCACCTTCCCACATCCTGTCTCAACTGTCCTAAGGTGAGCACTCTGCAAACCTCAGAGTGCTGCCGTAGCATAACTACCCAAGGGGCTGAGCTGCAAATTTCCCATGGCCTTGGAAGCTGGGGGTAGGGAGGAAGGAATATTCTGAAATGGCACACAACGAACAAGGTGTTGGAATAACAAGGCGGGAGAATCACTGCACCGGCTGCAACAAGCCCAGAGGCCACAAACCTGGGCCCTCCCCACTAGTAACCAAACGAAAAGCCTGCCTCCATTCTAGCTAGAGCTCTGTGTCGAAAAGGGTGAATGTCCACACTGCATGCTGACTAATCTGCATGCTGTGCCAAAGAGGTGCGAACACACACAAAGGCCACAGAAACCTGCTGCCCAGACAGAGGCCCAGCAGGTATTTTATGGCATGGACAACTTTTTTTTTCCTGTCGCCAAAAAAGTAAGCCTGCTTCTCCTTTTCAAAACAGATCTCATAATTAGCTGACTCAAGCTTTCAAGTTTCCCCTTCCATCCATTCATAGCATAGACTGTTACTGAGTCTTCATGACCCCATTTGGGGTTTTCTTGGCAGAGATACCAGAGTGGTTCGCCATCTCCTTCTCCAGCTCATTTGACAGATGAAGAAATTGAGGCAGACAGGGTGAAGTGACTTGCCCAGGGTCTCACAGCTAGTAAGTGTCTGAGGCCAAATCTGAACTTGGGTCCTCCTGACTCCAGGCCCAAGAGCTCTATATACTATGGCACCCCCTAGCTGCCCAGCACAACCTGTAGAGTCAAATAACTAGATGGGATTTTCAGACACCAGCCAGGGCACGCCTTTCAACACTGTCACAGTCTCTCCCCTTAGTGCTCCCACACAACCTTTTCTAACCAACTAAACTCCTAAAAGTCAATGCAAATTAATGTGCAGACAGAGGAGACTTGAGAGAGGCACGGGGTGAGGGAAGGAAAAGACAAGGGGTACAGGACTTAAGTAAAACTTCTGCCATTTCAACTAATAAACTAAATCTTAAAAAACAACAACAACAACAAAAACATTCCCTCCTGCCACTATCCACTATCCCCAAACAAGGCTGAGTGGGCCTATAATTAGGCAAACCAGCACTTCCAGGACTGGAGATGATGTCACTGTGGGCGCTATCTCTCCAGATGTAAATGGTGGCCCTTCTACAACCCAGACAAATCTCTGTGACCTGCTGTGGCTGGGGGGTGGGGGTAAAAGCTATCTTCTTGTTACTAACCTTCTGACAAAGTGCCTCACAGACACTTTAGCTAGGTGGCTACCAGAAAATACTATAAAATACTATGTGCCTCTCAGCCCCTCACCCCCATCTTGCTCCCTTACATACTGTAGCAGAAGGACAGAGGGATTGGAGAGATTTTTTTCCGGGGGGGGGGGAATGGGGGGATGAAGACAGTGTGCTGAGCTGCCTAGACTCCCCTGCCCCGCCCCAACAAACATGTATGCCATAGCTGGGCAAAGGTTAGGGATGCAGATCGGAAACATGATAGAATTAACTGTCTCCCTCATCCCAATAAACATCAGAGAGAGGGCATGGTGGATCAGGAGAGTCCTGGGCCAAGGGTGCAGGAAGACCGAGTTCGAATACGTAGGGCCTCAAACGCTTCCTGGCTAGGTGACTCTGGGCCAGTCACTGAAACTTTCTGTGCCCTGTTCCTCCTCTGTAAAATGAGAAGGTTGGGTCTGATAATTCCAAGGCTGCTCTGGGAGAGGGGGCAACGATCACTAGTCAGAAGGTGTAGCACTGGAAGGGACCACCTAATGACTAGATTCTAGTCCAACCACCTCATATGACAGGGGAAGAAACTGAGGTCCAGATAAAAAGTTACTTGTCCAAGGGCCCAGAGGGTAGAAGGAGTTTCCATACCTGGGAGTTCCCTTTATCCCTAATGAAAAAACAAAGCAGGCAGGAAGAAAAGAGCAGAACCAGGACTCCAAGCCAGGGCCTTCCTCTGGCTCCGGCTCCAGCCCTGGTGCCATTACACCACGTCCTTAGGCCCTACAATGGGGCAGGTGAGAGACAGGAGGGTGCTGGCCTGGGATTCAGGAATCTCTGGCTTCATTCAAGACCCACCTGACACACACAGGCAGAGTGAGCCTGAGGCAGGCAGGACCCTAATAGTCTCAGCACCTCTTCATGGCTCTAAGTTGCAGAGAAGGCATCGACCTGAATTGGTCTCTCACCAGAGGTTGTCTATCATGTTCATGAGCAAAAATCCTCAGATTGGGGGCACAGGAGCATCCAACAAAGAGTACTCACAGCCCCTCCTCATTGAGAAAAGGAGCTGTGAGGCGAGCCATCATCTATTACATTTTTGGAGGCTGCCCTGGGACACTAATCACAACCTACAGCTGGTTGGGGGCATGTAGGTGGTACATCGGATACAGTATTTGGCCTGGAGTCAGGAAGACTGCTGCCTCAGACACCTATTAGCTGAGTGACCCTGAGCAAGTCACTTCACCTACGTGTACATCAGTTTCCTCACCTGTGAAACAGGGATAATAACAACATCTACCTCCCAGAGTCATAATAAGGACCAAATGAAATAATTGCAAAGCACAGTGCCTGACACACAGTAAGTGCTATGTAAACATTAGGTATCAGCTATTATTAAGAGCACACTTCCTATGGAACAAGTAGCCAAAGAGGGAAAGCAAAATGTGATGGCCACAAAAGCGCATCTCCTCTGTCCTCTCCTGGCTACAGGGTGACCACTTTTCCCTGGCCATGAAGCTGAGAACTCTGGGAGTCAGTCCCCCCCCCCCAAAATGCCGCTTCCGTCATTCACAAGCACAGAAGGAGCACTAGAAGGACCTCTCCTATAGAGGAATCCTAATGAGGAGGCCAGCAGTCACTGTAAATCCCGCCTCAGTTGGATAAAACTCCAGTCTCCACCAAGCTCTTCTCTATGAGTAATGTCCCTGCTTCCCTGCATAAGGCAGAGGAGAGCAAAACTCGGAGTTAAAAGCAAAAACCCCACTCTTTTAAATGTTAAATTAGATCTTAAAATTACTTAAAACATTTGATATTCACAGACTTTCTAATACAAAAAGTTTTAATTTAGGATATTAAGCCTCAAAAATCATAAATCATAACCTCCAATTATGTAGTGCTATAAGACAATAGTTGTTTAATCATTTTCTCTGAAAGAAAAAACCCTCGTAAATAGGTCATTTATGGTTCCCAAAAAAGCTCCTCTATAGATGAACGTACCCAATGGGAGTGAATGCTCAGTCTTAAATACTCCATTAAGTAAAGTAGGGCTTCATTTCCATTATTAAACTGTGAAGTTCATTCTCTAGTTAACAAGATGGTAAATAGCAATGATCTCACCAGGCCTGTTACTCCTACTATAACAGGGACTGCAGCTGGGCACAGTGAAAAGGAGACTGGAGGTGGCACCAGAGGACCCAGGTTCAAATCCTGTTGCTGCTGTTTTCTACTTGGATGACTTTGGGCAAGTCACTTAAACTACTCTGGGCCTCAATTCCTCATGTATGGAATGAGGATGCTGCCCTCGATGACGTGCTCTAAGCCTATGATTCTAATCAAGCATCTGATGTCTAGAAGGCTTTAAAGATGACAAGATTTTTCTTCCCAAAAACCTTCCAAGGGAGGGAGGTAATACAGATGTTTTTAATCCTCATTTTCCAGACGAGGAAAGGAGGCTCAGAAAGCTGAAGCACCTCACCCATGAGCAAACACACAGTAGTAACAAGGATCTGAGGCAGTTAGGAGGCACCACAGTGGAAAGAGCACTGGGCCTAGAGGCAGGAAGAGCTGCGTGCAAATCCAGCCTCAGACACTTACTAGCTATGTGACCCCAGGCAAGTCACTTAACCATTGTCTACCTCAGTTTCCTCAGCTGTAAAATGAAGAGAGTAACAGCACCTGCCTCCCAGGGTTGCTGTGAGGTTCAAAAGAGATAATCATTGTAAACTGCCAGCTCCTGACCATACTAAGAGCTTCTAAGTGCTTATTTTCCTTCCTTCCCCACTTTCCCTTAGCACTGCACACTAGTTTGGCATTTCATTGATGTGACTGTGAATGCATGATTAAGTCCTTACCTCTCCCTAAAAGTGCATTTGAAGACAGTAAGTGATCAGTAGATCGTCAGGATTTAAGTCAGACTCAAAGTTGACCATCCTGCAAAGACAACTAAAAACTATTCAAAAATTAGGATCTCTGAGCCTCAGCAAGATTCATTTACATAAAAATAACCAAAAAAGGATGAGTCTCTTCTCACTGCTCAGAGTCTGAGAAACGAAACTGTGGTTTTGAAATAGGATGCAATTTCTAAGTCTTGTGCCCTCAAACCTGGTATTTCTGTCTTCCTGTCACAGCAGAGTCCCCTGCATGTCTTATCACAAATGCTCCCTCCAAACAGTGAAATATATGGGCCTTAATATTGAAATAAACACCCAAGAACCAACATTTTTTCATGTTTGATTATGAAAATAATTATAGTTAAAACTGAGATGTAGGGGGCATCTAGATGGCACAGTGGACAGAGCACTGGCCCTGGAGTCAGGAGGACCTGAGTTCAAATCCGGCCTCAGATACTTACTAGCTAGCTGTGTGACCCTGGGCAAGTCACTTAACCCCCCTTGCCTCCAAAATTAAAATAATAACAATAATAATAATAAAACTGAGATGTATTGCATTGACATTTCTAACTATTAGACATTTTAAACCATTAGAAACCATTCAATCTGACACCCAGGACAACTAGGAGAGGCAAAGAGGAAATACCTTCCCAACATGGGGAACCACATGTACAAAAACATGGATGCTGGGAATGGAGTGTCATGGTCAACTCTGAAACTTTATATCCTTTAAGGTCACATGATTATACAGTGAAAAAGCACGGGTTTTGAATTCAGAGCACTTAAAATCAAATCTTAGATCTGTCACTCAACCTCTCTTTCCAGGCCTCAATTTCCTCATCTGTAAAATAAAGAGGGTTTGAACTAGATCAGAGATGTCAGACACAGAGAATGTGGCCTGTAACACTCCTGAATGCAGCCTGAACCAGATTAAAAGATAATTGGGAAATACTAAACAAAATAAATCAGAATACACGATAAAACATGGATAATGTTAATATGTGGTTTTCTAAGTCAATATGTGTTCTCAGGGACCCTTATTTAGGGTTTAACAGGCCCCACTATCCAAGTTTGACACCACTGAATTAGATGACCTCTAAGGTTCCTTTGGGCTCTAACCTATGATAGGTTAGAGCTTCTAGCTCTGACACTCTTTTCTTTTTCTTTTTAATGTTTTTATTCTGAATTTAAAAAACAAAAAATTCAGTGTTTCCACTTGCAAAACAGAACAGAAAGGATTGTACATGAAACTGGAAACCCCTTACATACGGCAAGCTTTTCCATTTAAGTATATAAGAAAGAGCGGGCTGTAACTTTCAAAGCTGTCCTACTTATCTGTGTTTCCTTCTGGTCGTCTTTCTGTACTTTTTGCCTGACACTGTTTTCTAAGGGTGTCTCCCAGTTTTGACATTTTATGTTCAGAAGGTTCTCCCAGTTTAATACTGTATTTTCTCTGTTCAAAAGTCACTCCTGACTCTGAAGGTCTGTGTTCTGTGACCCCTCCCAACTCTGAAGGTGTTCTATAGCTCCTCCCAACTGCTGGTCTAACCCTCTATGATTTTATTAGCAGAGTACCACCAACAACTGGCCCAGGACAGCACTGAGCAACCATCAAAGTTACAGTCTATGTCCAAAAGAGCAGGCTTACGTATTGTGGAAGAGCTACTACAAAGATAATTAAATCACAGTCCCTCACATCGCAGAGTCCTAGCACACCACGACTTCTTCTGAGAAAGGGTCTTGCTTGGTATTGCCAAAGCGTCAGCACAGCTTTCCAACAAACAGTCCGTGGCACTATACAATAAAGCTACTAGTCTTGAGAACCAAATCAGAGATAAGCAGTTCCACCCTAAAAGCATTCTGATCTAAAGGTCTCAAACAAATGCTTATCAGTCTGGAAGGAGCTGTGCAGTAGGAAAGTAAGACTTTTCTTCTGGGGGAACAACCATTTCTGAGTCCCAGCTCACACTAAACTACAGTCAAGTGTTCTTCCCATTTATCCTTTGCTTTGCTTTCAGGCCTGAGTGGCCAAGTCCCAGAGCCCCAGCAAAGCCTCCTAGCTCACAGAACCAAAGTTAATGTAACTATCTGGGTTTAAACCCTAATCTGGATTGATTAAGCACTTCATGAAGCTTCCTAACATCTGTTTCTATAGTAGCGTGTCTGAAGTGAACATAACTTACAGATTTGAGAAAATGCACCTTCCCCGCTGGTTTACAGGGCTCTGAAAGACCTAAATGCTTACTCCTAACTTCTCCACAGTCCTAAGACCGGAATCCCTAAAGAAAAGCACCAAGAACCTAGGAATCCTTATTGCTACTCAACATTGTGTACCTTATTCAAGAGTGGGTAAATGGTGCTGCTTTCGGATAACGAGAAAAGCACTTCACAGCTGATTGCAGAAACTCTGGGAAAGCTGTTCATTCCAAGCGTTTATTAAGCACATACTGGACACACCTTGTGAATGGCCATTTTTCTGATCCTTTCCCAAAATTCCACCAAATATTGTCAAAGTATTCGTACCAACCCCAGGACACATTTTACGGTATTATAAAGCCATTGTCATCTTCTTCCCTCTCCCCCTCCTGCCAATATTTCGCAGAGGTGGGAGGTCCACGACTAGGAACACTTCGTATATTTTCCAATTATTATGATGCATTGATATTGGTTTTACTGATTGTTTTATCTCTTCCTTTTTCTTTAAAAAAAATTCTTTTTTACATGGGATGAATCTCTGGGAGAAGGAGGAAAATTTGGAGCTGTTAAAAAAATATTAAAAAATTTAATAAAGTCATCGTCATCAAGAAAATACAAGTAGAAATGGATGGAGGCTGATCAAGATCACGAGTGTTAGGACTAAAAGACAGAGTGCCAGGTGGCCTAGTGGTATCTATGAAACACCAAAAGAACCAAAGAGAGGTGGTTTCTATCAAACTGTGTAGCTCCTCAGAAGACTGATGGAAAACCATGGACAGTATTTCCACAGAATGAGACAAATGGGGAGAAACTAGGAAAGTGAGAAACCTATCTGTAAGCTCCCGGATCCACAGAAGTATAAGTATGAAGCCATAATGCATGGACCCATCATAGTATGAAGGTGAATGTGGGCTCCTGAAGATCATGCCAGTGAAGCAGAGGTCTGGCTGAAAAGTATTCATGTGGAAGCCCAGCAGATGATGAACTGGAGCCTTGGTGAGGGCAGAGAAACTCTCCACAGGAAAGGAGACCTTTTGCCAGCTAAAGACCTACCAACCAAGGCATGAAGGGGCTGCTTTCTTTATTGGTGGAGAGGGCAAGCATGAAGCCAACATGGGAGATCCCAGAAGTACTGACGTAGAAGCCTAAAGTCTTCTCTCTTGCCTTGGGTCAGAGAAAGGCATATAACATTCTCCTGCATTCATCTGACCACACAGTCCCTGCCGGTCCCCAAGAGGCTCATGGTCTGGTAGGGGAGTCAAGACATGAGCACATCACTACACATACTCATGTGCTATGTGCCACAAGGAGGTACAAGAACAAGGCTAAAGGCAAGCAGAGGGAAGAAAGGATCCTTTCAGGTGGTACTGATCAGAAAAGCTGCCATGGAAGAGAAACCTTCTGAGATTGGCCTTTAAGGAAAAGCGGTATTTGCAATAAGGATTAGATGGTCACAGTAATTAGCAAGTCAAAAAAATGATCCAAAGGAGTTTAGATTGGCTGGTACAAGATGTTTCTGTGAGATAAAAAGAGATGAGACTAAAAAGCTAGATGGGGTCAGACTTTGGAGGGCCTTGAATGTCAGGTTTATGGGAGGACAAGTTTCATAAGATTTGGAGTTAGAAGGATCCTAGAGATCACCAAGTCCAACCCCATCCTTTCATAATTGAGGAAAATTAGGTTAAAAAAAAAAGGTAACTTGAACAGAGTGATGCTTTAAGAAACATTTATTGCATTGAACAAAGTGACTTGACCAAGGTCATATAGGTAATAAATAACAGTCAGGATTTTAACTCAGATTTCCTGGCTTCAGATTCCATGTTCTTTCCTCTATGGCACACTGTCTTTTTCCACAAGGCAACTGGGAGCCATGAAAGGTTTAGGGGTTGGCGGGTAGCCCCATAAGGCACACTCTTATAACCTGGAGTAAGAGCCTGCAGATCAGTCAGAAGAGCAAGCCTCTGAACTAGACAGGTGACAAAAGGAATAAACAGAGGAGACCAAAGGTGCCTCAGAGGTCTCTTTACAGACAGGAACAACAGCTCTGTGTTAATACTTCAATGACAGGCAGGAACAAGGTGAACCACTGAAGAAGCCAAGAGATGGTAAAGCCCACAAAATTCCAAACCTAAGCCCAGGATGCTTGGCTTCCTGGCAAAGCCTGGACTTAATCCACTCCCGGGCTCACTTCTCTGGCCAGCCAGCATTCCCCATTCTGAGAGAACAAAACTACTCAGGGAGTTTGGGGAATTAATGAAGATGTCCATTACCCCTACTTTTAAGGGGGAAGTCCAAGAGTAATTAAACAAGGATTTTGGCTTTCCATTGGCTGCCAAAGGCTTTAGTCAGACACAACTGGTGAAAAGAAGAGCTTTTCTTCAGCTAAATCAATCATCATTATAATAAAAATGGGAACAGCTAGCATTTCTATGGTGCCTTAAGATTCACAAAGTGTCTTATGTACATTACTTTATTGGATCCTCACAACATTCCAGAGAAGTAAGTGCTATTATTATTCCCATTTTATATATGAGGAAACTGAAGCAAACAGAAGTTAAGTGACTTGCCCAGGATCACAGAGCTAGTAGCTGTCTGAGGTAGAATCTGAACTGAGTTCTTCCAGAGTCTGGGCTAGCTCTCAATCCACTGCACCACCTAACTGCCTAGCTGTGCTTCTTAAATCAAGGCTTACAGAACTGAATTCAAGACTCCAAATGAGGTGGTTGTTGTCTGTCCTTCATATTTGAAGAGGACCAGTGATATCACAGGGTGATATCTTGACTTATGTGTGAATTGGATTAAAGTGAGGCAGAGCTGCACAAAGTCGTCAGCCTCACTCTCTTCCTGAGTCACTGAAGTCCAGTGACAAGACAAAAGTCAAGACAACTGGAGATGACGGGGGATGGCAGCGGATGACCTTGGCATCTTCAATGTCTGATCAAGGTCTAAGTGTTCCACAGTCCTGCTTCAGGTGCCTTCATTTGGAACAAAGCGTTCTTCTCATCTGCCTATTTTTCCAGGGGAAGTCTTCACTAATAGAGTGAATATCCCCTAATTCACTGACAGGTTTGAGGCCTGTTACCCTCAACCTGGCTTACCCCATCTGCTAAGACAGTTTACGGGGTGCGGCCACTGCTCAGGCTACAGCTTCTTGGAGCTACAGGTGAGAGCTGGATAAAGATGGACACCAGGTGGATAAACAGCCCTGAAAAGGACTTAGCAGCCCTCACACCAACTTTCTGAACACTCCATATACCCCTCCAAATGAAGTCGGACAAGGATGGAGTAGAAAGGAACTGTCCTCTGCCCAAGCCTGGATGCTATGCCTCTCTTGATGCATCCTAAAATAGGATTAGGTTTTTTGGCTGCCACATAATACTGTTGACTCATGTTGAGATCACAGTTCATCAAAAACCCCCATATCTTTTTCCAGAATTGATACCTGACCATGCATCCCCAATTTTGTACTTGTGAAGCTGATTTTTTTGTATCCAAGTATAAGACTTTACATTTATCTCAATTAAAATTCATCTTAGAGCATTTGACCCAATGCTCTAGCTGTTCCTTTGGGTCACCTGCCAATCTGAGGATACCTTTATCAAGTCATTGATAAAAATGTTAAACTGCACAAGGTAGAACTGACAGAGTCTGAAAGCAGATGGAATTATATATTTCTTACTTTATTTTTCTTGGGAGTTTTTTGTCTGTGCTTTCTTTCATAACATGACTAATAGGGCATGACTGTACATGTACAACCTATATCAAATTGCTTGCCTTTTCAATGAGGGTGGAGAAGAGGGAGAGAGAAATTTGGAAATCAGTATTTTAAAAACCAAATGTTAAAAATTGTTTTTACATGTTATTAAAAATAAATTATAAAAATAAAATGACCAGCACAAGGCCAGCAACAGATCCTAGAGGACTCCCCTGAAGGGAGAACCCTCCTGCCCCACAGGCATTGAACAATTAATAGCAACCACTCTTAGAGGCAACCACCCAGTCAGTTCTAAATCTGACTGCATCATTATCTAATCTATAGTTCTTCATCTTCTTCGCAAGAAGACTAAAAGCTACTTTATCACCAGCTTTGCTCAAATCTAAGCAAATTCTCTTCAGGGCCTGCCTTCCCCTCAACCGTTAGTTTAATTATTTTTTCCAAAACGGCAACAAGGATGGCCTGGCATGACCAAGGTCATGAAGCCAAGCTGGCCCTTGGTGATCACTACTTGCCTCTCTAGCCATTCTAGAATGCTTCAAGAAATTCAAGTCAGACTTCCTGACCTGAGTTTGGAGATTCTATTCTTATCTCTTCTTTGAAAATTGGGACGACTTCTCCAATCTTGTGGTCCTTCGCCTCTATTTTCCATGAGCTTCCCAAGATCACTGAGGAGGGCTCAGCATCGCTTCTGGCAGCTCTTTCAGGAAACTCCTTACTAGAAATGTTCCCTTTGTGGCTTCAGAAGTTCATTCTTGACTACCTCCCATCCCTCCTAGGCCAACTTCCCTTAAAGCATTTTACCCCAGGAGATTCTACCTCTAAACCCTTTGAAATCCACTTTCCTCAATCCTAGAGTGCACATTATCTCCTTTCTTCTCTCTCACAATCTTCAGGAGGAAGCAGTCACATCCCCCGCCTCCACTGGGGTTTCTCAAAATCTCTGCCCCAGCAGCCAGTCCCTCCCTGCTGATGAAAATCAGATCCATGATGGAACTTCCCCTTGATTCCTCCACCTTCTGAAGGACAAAATTATCACCAAGGTGAGTCAAGAAGTTGCAAGGATCAAATGAGCTATTTATAAAGTGCTTATTTAGCACACAGTGCCTGAGTCAAATAATGCATGTCCCCTTCCCTGCTGCAGAGCAGTGGATTAAGTAATGGCTGGGCCTGGGGGTTCAGAAGATCTGAGTTTCCAGCCTTACTTAGGCTGCAGTGACCCCGAGTAAGTCACCTAAACTGTCTGCCTCAGCTTCATCAAATGAAGATGGGGATAATACCACCTCACTTTGCAGGGCTGTTATTAAGGATCAAATGAGATAACACTCGCAAACACCATTTAGCCCAGTGTCAGGCACACAGTAAGCGCTATGTGAACACTTATTCCCTTCCCTCCCCTTCTCCCCCATTAGCTGCTCTACTCTCTACAATTATGCACTAGATATCTGGATACCTGAAATCCCCCCACCACTCGGTGCCAGGTTTATGATCCGTTTCCTCTTTCTGTCCAGGTGGTCTGCAGTACACTCCAGTAACAAAACCGTTAACTGTTTGTCCCTCCACTGACTTTGATCCAAAAGGCTTCAAGGCTTCATCTCGTCCATCCTCCACCCTACAGGGAAATCACATCTGCCTCTTTCCAACCAGAAGCCCTAAACTTTGGGCAAGAAATATCGGCAGGCACCTGAGGCCATGGGCTGGACTGTTGGCTTCTTTCTTGGATTTTGTCTCCTGTGCGCTCCTGGGTTTCTCCGCGGCTCTTCTCCTTTCTCTATAGCATTCTCTATGGTATCTAGCTTGGAGGATGGACATAGGAGGTCTTCTCCCTTCTCTATCCTTTTTAGTTTAGGCTTGGGTTCCGATCCTGGCTCAGCAGCTAACTGTGACTAGGGCAATCTCTTCACTCTTCTGAGATTCACTTTCCTTCCCTGGACAGCAGAGGTATTGAGCGGATATCAGCTTGAAGGCTCCTTCCAGCTCCATACAGGATTTTGCAGCTTGTACTAGCTCACAAGGGCATGAGCAGAAAATCTCTCCGGAAATCTTAAAAGTGCCACAGAATACGTGATCTATTATTATAATTACTTATGAAAAAAATGCCACCCTGAAAATGGAAGTGATGTGCTTGGGGGCCCAACAGCTAATGAGGAAGAGAGCTGAAAGTGAATACCCAGAGGGCTTGACTCCCAGGCACACAGGTTCCTTCACTAAGATTCAAGATTCCTGACTGAACCAAAAACAAAACTGGATTGGAACTTGCTACTAGTTACTATCAGATCAAGGTGATCAGTACTGATCAATCAATCACCAGATCATAATATTCCACAGAAAAACATGAATTAAGGCATAAAGCACAGAGGCTGGAATGAACGTGACATTTAACAATTATTCTTTTAGGGAGGATGAGAAATTAGGCTATAAAGGTCTAATGGGAATATGGCTTATAATAAGTATGGAGGCAGGTTTGAGAAGATCCAACTAGGAGTATATTAAGATATTTCTAAGTAATAATACCAAGATATTTCTAGAGCAATGAAAAGACTCAGTCTAATAGAAAAAGGACTAAGTCTGGAGTAAAAGGATCTAGGTTCAAATTCCACCTTTCACACTTAGTTGTATGACTTAACACAAATAAATCATTTAATCGACCTCCATGAGCCTCAAACTACCCCTTCAAGACTGAATGTCTCACACATACATATTATTATTTTTCAAATGTCTATAAATGGTGTTACAATTAATAGGATACAAAATAATTTTAAAAAGCATAAATGAATTCATATTAGCTTTTTTTCATTTTCTCAATCAACAGATGCTAATGAAGAAAACTATCATAAGGGGGTATACAATTTTTTACATTGGGAAAGGATACTCCCAATTAACAGTTGGGAACTACTGGATTAGGCCTTATTTTAAATTCCTTTGACCTCTAATGTTCCAATACACCATGTCCTAAAGTTCCTTCCTGTTCTAAGAGCTCATATTTACATGACACATAAGGCTTACAAAGTACTTTCTTCACAATAAGCCTTATGAGATAAATAGAACAAACATCATTACTGCCATGTTTCTGA
The DNA here is from genome assembly GCF_900497805.2 of Vombatus ursinus. Classification (NCBI taxonomy): domain Eukaryota; kingdom Metazoa; phylum Chordata; class Mammalia; order Diprotodontia; family Vombatidae; genus Vombatus; species Vombatus ursinus. The sequence continues at coordinate 4,584,825 of NW_020954662.1, read as the reverse complement.
TGACGAAACAGATGGGTTGCTGAAATGTCTTGCTCAAGGTCAGATAATCTGTTAAGTGGCTGGCTGCTCAAACCCATGTTTTTTGTCTCCAAAATCCAGGGTTCTTGTAAGCATTGCTGCCATAACATTTTACATTCTAAAGTCCCTTTCCAGGGCTGATATTCTACATTCTAAGGTCTTTCCAAGGCAAGCCTTGACTTTCTATGTTTAAGCCCCCTTCCAACCCAACATTCTACAATCGAAATAATACTTCATGCTTACAACAAAAATCAACAGCCTCTCAGCTAAGCAGGATTAACTGGTGCCATTCTACAGATGAGGAAACAGACTCGGGTTATAAAGTAAAAAATTTATTCCTTGGAGTCTCCTATTTCTCCAACCCAAAAGGCCTAGCTCTCAGAATAGAGACCCCTACCATCTTTCGCACAGATCAGGGCTCCCTGGTCTTATTCACTAGTCACTCAATCTTTGAAAGAAAGCAATTTCCACTGCTAGCACATCATTGCCAACAGCCAGACACACAGCTCAGACTCTGGCAAGAGGACAGCTGCTGGGGTTTCCCAAGTACAGGCAGTACTGTTCTTTGCAGAGCAAAGAAGGCCAAATTCTTTCATTAGTGGAAAAAGAAGTGAATGGATGTGGTTGTAGAGAAGATCTTTCAAGATGCCATTTTTATTGGAAACTTCGGGAACACATGTTGAAAGATGGGTCATTAAGCAGGACAGAGATAGTGAAGCGGAAGGAGCAGAGATGGCACCTGGCATTTTCTAGGTATCTTCAATGCTGCTGGTCTTTCTACATTGTAGCTGTTCTCTAAGACATGGACCTGGGTGTTCTACGTACACATTTTTCTACTTCCCATTTAATCTTTGGGCAGCAATTACTGATTGTGATTTCAATAATAGTATAGATACCACTACAACAAATTCTATAGGGAATTTCCTCCAATTACCTAGGGCTCAGAAATCTTTTTATTGGAGAGATTTTGGTCTTAAGATATGACCTGGAGAAATCAGTATGGCACTGAGAGTCAGTCTCAGCTGTCACAAACCAGCTGTGACTTGAGCAAGAAATCCTCTGACAGTTTCCTCACTTGTAAAATGAGGGGGGTTGGAGGAGAAGCTCTAAAGTCCCTTCCAGTTCTAAATGAGGCAACTGGATGAGATAACCTCTAATGCCCCTCCCAGCTCTGACATCCTGTGTTCTAAGGCCCCTCCCAGCTCTGACATTCTGTGTCCTGAGGTCCCTCCCAGCTCTGATATTCTCTGTTCTAAGGCCCCACTCAGCTCTGACACTGTGTTCTAAAGGCCCTCTCAGCTCTGACATTCTGTGTCCAATGGCCTCTCTCTGCTTTCACATTCCCATGTTTCAAGGGCCCTCCCAGCTCTGACATTCTATGTTCTAAGGCTCCTTCCAGTTCTAAAATGCTAAGAATATAATTAGCCTTCTCTACTGCCTCACAAGATGTTCTGAACAAGATTCAAGTCTAACAAACTTTGAGCTCATCAGCAAAAGGCAACAGAATTCAATAGCCAACTCCTATATTTATAGGTCCTCACACTGCCAATCAGTCTTATGATGGGAGGGCCCTTCCTGAGGTGCCATGGCAACCATTTCTTGTTTGGAATTTCAGGAAATATTTTCAATTAATCAATATACACCAAACATAGCTTCACTGAGTCAAAATAAAAGCTTCTGAAGTCAAGGCTCTGGAAAAAAAATTACCATGAAGCTTCCTCTATTTTCTTCATCTAGGATTTCATCTGTCTCCGAAATATCAGTCCATTAACACGATGGAGGAAAAAAAACTTCAACAAATTCTCTTTTGTGGCAAGTAAAATAACAAGGCAGTCCCAGATGGGAAATACAAACATATAGCAAAATCAAGCAGTCAGTGCAAATCTTTGAAGGAAGTTGTTTAACTTCCTGTAATGCTAAAGTTAGTGTTGTTGAAGAACTGTGAACACTGGTTGAGAATTCTGGGAAAGGGACTTTAAACACATTGGTGATGTTTTCATTGGTCAGTACCCATGTTATCGGTCCCGAGCATTTATCCTTCTAGACCAAGATAGGTTGGAATCCAACCTAGTCTCGGACCCAGAGTAAGGCCATAGCAAAACCATCCCAGAGACATTTACCCCTCCCCTCACACCTACCTCTCATAGCAAATCAGTTGCTAAGTCCTGTCAACTTCCACCTCCACAGTGTCTGTCCCCTTCCCTCCATTCCTAGGAAGTTTCCAGTTCCTAGCTCCAATCATTATGTTTTTAAGTGACCAATGAAAAAATTCTCTATACCAAGCGTTCTTAACCTGGGGGGGAGGGCGGTGTCATGCTCATATGGATAGATTTCTTTGAGGGAACGCATGAATTTGGATGGAAAAAATGCTATCTTCATTTCCACTAACCTCTGGTTTCCTTTGAAACCTCTGCTGTTTTATGCATTTAGAAACATTCTTCTGAGAAGGGCTCCACAGACTTCAAATCAGATTGACTGTCAAAGGGTCTAGGACATAAAGGGTAAGGAGCCCACTTGAGACCTCTCTTTAGCTCTGGTCAATCAACAAGAATTTACAAAGTGCCTATTTGCCAAGCACTGTGCCCCAGAGGCACCAGGGATACAAAGAAAACATCCTTTAACTTATCTGTATATAACATAAGAATTCAATTGCACTGTCTTTTCAAATTCCAGGATTCTGAAACTCTTGTTTCTTCCTCACTTTTCACATCTAATCCTCATCAAGAATGATCAAATGACATCTGAATCATCTCTTGCTTCTATCCTTTCTAGGCAATTTGTATAGTCACTGTTTTAGTATGAGAACCTCATTACCATCCACCTGGACTAATTCAATAGCCTACTAGGTCCTCCACTGCCTCTACTGCCCTTCTTCCCCAATCCATTGCTGACTGACCATTACCAGACTAATCTATCTTAAGCACTGAGCTCACCAATGTCATTCCTCCACTCAAAAATCTTCAAAAAGTCCTTACTGTCTACTGAGGAAAGTTCAAAGTCCTCTGCCTATCACTCCACAATGGAACTGCCCCCCTACCCCCTGGCCATCATGCCTCCCTGTGCTTCAGCCTCCACTCCCAAGTCCCATCCCAATGACTCAATGACTCTGGGTTCTGACTAACCCAGAGTTGTGGGTTGGTCAGTGTCCAACCCACCACACCTCTTCCTGTATCACCCAACCCCTGCCCCCCCCCCAAATTCTAGCTCTGAGAAGAGTAATCAAATACATTGCTGGAAAATACATGTCAGTCATTTGCCCTATGACTCCAATCACTGTTTCCTCTCTGACCTCCCAATCCAAAACTTTCTTCCTTGGTCACCCCTCGCCTATACATTTTTGTCTTCTATTAGAATGTAAGCTCTTTGAGGATGGGGGCAGTCTGATTTGACTGAATTTGGATTCCCAGCAGTTAGTACAGTGTAAACGCTTAATAAATGCCTTTTCATTCATTCATTCATTTTTGTCCAACCTTATCTAATACTGTTCCTTTTCCGTACATTCTATGCTCTAGCAAACTATAAAATTCTCTATTTCCCCCATAGGCCCTGGGGTTTTCTTCCCACTGTACCTTTGCTTATGTCATGCCCTATCCCTGGTACTTCTTTCCTTCCATTATTTTCCTGCTGAATTCCTGCTCATCTCTTATAATCCAATTCAAACGGCACCCTCTCCCGAAAGCCATCTACACCATAAAGTCAGTAACCACTTCTTCTTAGGATATCTCAAAAGCACTTTGTTTTACAATTTTCTATAGAATATCCATTGTAATTGTGCATATTATAGTCATATGTATTGATATCTTCCTACTATTACTAGACAAGAAGAGCTCCAGGACTAGGTCTTATCTCTATTTCATATAAATAACTCTGTTCTTTACACAAGAGGTATATAATAAAAGCTTGCTGAATTTATAAATGAATAACAAATCTGCCTCCAAATCATTAGGAGTATCTCTTCACTTCCCCTGGTAACTCTTCCTCCTTTCTCATCTCCCCTGGCCCTCTCCCTCCAACACCCAGTGTTTTCTGGCTGCCACAACTGTCCAGGACCCACTAGCTCCTTTTCTTCTCTCCCCACTGGACAGAATTCCTCATATATTCTACTCTGCTACATATCAATGCTCTAGCCAAACTGGAGTCACTCCTCATTCCCAGAACACAGCATCTGGGCTTTCCTGCCTCTCTGCATTTAGCTCTACACTCTTCCTGCCATCTTTTTAAAACCCAATTCCAACTCCACCTCCTCCAAACACCTTCACTGTTTCTTTCTGCTCTCCAAAATATCTTCTCCTCTTTCTTCTGGCCACCCCAATGCTTCTCTCCACCCCCAAGACCTCACCTAAGACTTAGTTTTATACCTCAAAGACATTCTTATGGAATAGTGTGTTACTTATCTCTGAGTCTGATACCATTGCTAAATTCCAGAAAGACAAAGATATAAAATTTCATATTTACCTCAGTACCTAGCACTGCTCTCTGTACAGCTATTTGACAAATATTCAGTGAATTAAATAAGTCAAGAACCTAGGACGAATATTGCTTAAAATAAAAAACAAACAAAAACCTAAAATGTCCATACACTTTGGGTCAGAGATTCTCTTGCTAGAAATAGCAAAACCAGAAGATCAAATATCAAAAACAAAGATCAAAAACAGAAAGTTTCACCATATGGGCTGAAATATTCATAGCTGTATTTTTTGTGGCAGCAAAGAACTAGAAACAATGTATTTGCTCATTAATTGGGGAATGGTGAAACAAGCTATAGCACATGAATGTGGTGACAGATTACTGTACTATTAGAAACATGGATACAAAAAAATCAGAGAAACATGGAACACATGGAATACTGATGAACAGTAAAACTGGTAAAATGAGGAAAGCAATTCACAACAACAATGTAAGCGAACAGAATTTTTAAAAAAACCCACTGTAAAAATAATGAGCAAGTTTAGTCTTAGAGGGGAATTGAGAAAATGCACCTCCCTCCCTTCTTTGCAGAGTACAGTGGGGGCTCTGGGTGTGGAATACCGTATAGACTGTCAGACAAAGCTGACGTGTGGCTGGATTGGTTTTGCTGGATGTTTTTTTTTAATTCTTTGTTACCAAGGCATGGCTCACTTGGTTAGGGAGGGGAAAGGATATGTAGAAATGAAGGTAACATAAAACAAAAATTATCAAAATATACTTCTAAAAATTCCTTAAAGAACCTAGGCTGAGACCTAGTTCCAAAAGAACAAGAGAATCTATAGATCAAGGGTTCTTAAATATTTTTGTCTTCTTTGGCAATGTGGTGGACATCGGACCCTACGGACCCCTTTCTCAGAATGATGACTTTCAACACATATAATACAGAGGATTACAAAGGAAACTGAGTGTATATTGGAATAGTTATCAAAACACAGGGGACCCCTCCAAAAAAAATAAAAAGTTCACAGAGCCCAGGTTAACCAGATGATCTCTAAAGTCCCTTCTGGCTCTAAATCCAGGCAGGCTTGGAGAACACATCCAGGCCCCAGTCTGAAGGTCTCCTAATCAAACAGTTACTGAGGGCTCAGCACAAGTCACTGTGCACAAGTTGTGTACCAAGTATAAGACCCAACTTCCAACTTCAAGATGCTTACAGTCTATTTCACAACTCATTTCAGTCTCCCTAGGACTGAAATCCCCTCGACAAAGTCATCTGGGGACCCATTTGGATCCAGCAGATCCAAACCATTAGGGTAGGCAAGGTGAAGGTTTCACACACCTCTTGGCTCTTGCCAAGATCTGATCTTGATCTCTGATCTCAATAGAGTGAACTCAAAACAGAAATAATGTGCAAAATTATCATCTGAAAAGCCAGGCTACTTTTTATTTTTATTTTTTATTTTTTTTGGTGAGGCAATTGGGGTTAAGTGACTTGCCCAGGGTCACACAGCCAGTAAGTGTTAAGTGTCTGTGGCTGGATTTGAACTCAGGTCCTCCTGACTCCAAAGCCAGAGCTCTATTCACTGTGCCACCTAGTTGCCCTTAGGCCACTTTTTAAATAAAAAACTAGGCTCTTTCCTGAGTTTTAAGGAGGTTCAGGCTCACTGCCCAAGCAAAACCAGTCCAGGAAGTAGCCAACTTGCAAAGAAAACCAGCTTTCGGCTGCAGAAGTAGCTGCTTCTTTTTTCATCAAAAAGCTACATGACGGATAGAAAGGTCCAGTGGTCCTTAGGGTACAGTGGCAAGACACCTTCTTTGATGTCATTACCATTGGTGAAAACCATATCCGTTTACTACTGTTGAACCATTTGATGGTGGTAAGCCTGGGGTGGCAAGAATCTAAAATTCTATGATACTAAGTAGATAATGAAAGTACTTATCCTCAGAGTTATCGACCTCACTGAGAGAAGAGGAAACGAGACGCATATGGGTAGAGCAACATCCCCAAGAGCAGATCCACTCAGCTGCTCAGTGGCAAGGCAAGGGCCAAGTGTTTTTCCCACTACCTCACTGGGTCCTAACCCATCAGTAGTCCCCTGACGTGCTCACCTTGTGACTACCAGCCTAAAAAGAGTCTAAGAAATGAATGGTCAGGCCTGTGATACAACTTGGAACCACTCGAAAAACAAAGACTGGAATGGCTAAATAGAGAACTCTCTCTCAGAAGAGCCTGCTTGAGGCACTGAAGTGAAATGACCTGCCCAGAATCCCACAACCCTTATGTGCCAAAGGCAAGGCCAGAACCCATGTCTTCCTAACTCCAAATATATCGTTCTATCCAATGGGCTAGGAGGCTTCTCTGACAACACTGGAAAGCTAACAGAAAATAGTACCAGCATGATGGCTTTACCAATTCAACAACAACACAGGCCCAAACACTGTCTGGCCCCATCTAATTTCTTTCCATTGACTTGCAGTGATTTACATGGTTGACACAGAGGATCCATTCTTTTCCATCAAATTTCTCCCAACTCTCTTTTTCCCCCCCAATGTGACATTCCACTCTCTTGCATAAAACAAGCCCGAGACATCTGCAGGCCTCTCTGCCTCCCCTGTAACCAGATACAACCAGAGCTTTGTAGCTCTTCCTGTGGTTCCTTCACACCTGCAGCAGTGGAGGGAGAAACTGAAAACTCCAAAGAAACCTGCCTCCAGCATCACCCAGGGAAATGGAAACCACTGAAGAGGACATTCCATGGTACACAGTCAACAGCTGAGCACCAACTGTCACCAAGGTTTTCAGAGCTTAATCAAATAGCTGAAAAATGTTTGTAAATGTCCTATTAACAGCAAAGCCCTGCCCTCCATATATACCAAAGTGACCCTCTGGTGTCACCAGCTTAGGCAGTCTGGCCCTGGGGGTGGCCAACTATAGCATAGAAATACAGAGACCTGGAATGTTAGACAATAAAATGTCAGTCAGGGAGAGCTTTCAAAGACAAAATGTTCAAGATGGAAGAGTCTTTAAAAGTACACAGGGTTTCAGTACTAGAATGAATAAGGAACTGATAACCCAGCTCAGCCCATATCCAAAGAATCTGCTCGAATCTGGACATCACAGTCCAGGAAAGCCAAGGAGGAACTGAAAAGCCTTCACAGCAGAGCCTTGAACTCCACTTATAAGAGATGTGGACAGAACTGGGGTGTTTAGTTTGAAGAAAAGAAGATGTTGGAAGTATCATAGCTGTTGTTAAGGTGATTGTTTCAGTGAATAGGGATTTAGATTTATTCTGCTTGGCTGCAGAGGGCAGAAAATGCACACTGAGATTTGACTTCAAAAGTGAAACAGGTTGCCTCTAGAGCAAGGGGTTTTTTAACCTAGGGTCCACAGATCAGTAGATTTTAGGAAGTCAGGAGATTTCAGGTGAACTTGGATGGGAAATAAATTTCATCTTTATTTTCATTAACCTCCAACTGAAATTTGGGACTTCCTTCCATTATTTAAAGACATTCTTAACAACACATTTTCATTTATTTATCTAGGCAACTGGGGTTAAGTGACTTGCCCAGGGTCACACAGCTAAGTGTCAAGTGTTTGGTCTGAGGCCGGATTTGAACTCAGGTCCTCCTGACTTCAGGGCCGGTGCTCTTATCCACTGCACTGCCTAGCCTGCCCCTAAAGACATTCTTAAAAGGAGCCCACACCCTAGATTTCACTAGACTACCAAAGGGCTCCTGCTCTAGAGATAGAGATATTGCTCTCATTAGAGGTCTCTGAACAAAGGCTGCATTGGCCCCTTGTAGGATTGGGGAGAGGATTCTTTGGGGGCTAGATTAGATGTCCCTTCCACCTTTGAAATTCTGTAACCCAGAATGTTAGAACCAGGAGAGGCCTGAGAACTCAGAATGCTTGAACTAGAAGGGGAGCTGTTAGTCCTGGAAGGAATGCTAGTGGTCATTTAGCTTCCCCCTATCACCATGCAGAAAAAAAGGAGGAAACTGGGGAGGGAGGAAGGTCGATATTATTTGCCCAAATTCACATAACTATTTAATGATAATGACAATAGTGACAACTACAACAACATTTAAATCATGTTTTTAGATTTGCAAAGCACTTTCTAAATATTATGTCATTTGATCCTCACAACAACACTAGGAGGGAGGTGCTATTATTATTTTACAGATGAAGAAACTGAGGCAAAGTGAAAAGGAACCTTAGAGAGCTTATCTAGGCCAACCCCCTTCCTTTACAGATGCCAGCAATTGAGGTTCCCAGCGGTTAAGTGGAGAGCCCATCCCACAGTCCCACAGAGTTAGAAAGTCAGCTCGAGTCGGTCCTCCAGACCAAGCCTCCTTCCCACCTCTGGGCCAGGGTTCTTTTCCCTGTCCCACACCACTCCTTCCTCTATCAGGATAGTTCTCCCATTCCACAGGAATGCAAAAATATGGCTGCTTTCTGGAAGAGTGAATTTTATTGTAACATGTATCAAAAACACTCTTTTCCCCCAGATCCCTTGTTCACTTACAGACCAGTACATGTTTTACAACCTTTAAATCTAATGAGGCTTCCTGCTGAACTATGAAGAGAGCAAAACCTCAGGCGTTCCTGAGGAGGGGAGTTGGTGAAACAGCCTGGTCAAGGGAAAGAACCTCTCTCCCCTCAGTCTATAGTCTTGAAAAAAGAACAAGGAAAGCAGATAACTCCTAAAGATTCTAGAGTGTGGTATATCCTGGTCAAATACCCTAAGCAATTAACCTGCATAACACGCAAAGCACATGTGGTCTCATCTCATCTTCATGAGCAGCAGCATGCAGGGAATAGTGAGGAAAATGCTGAATTTGAAGCAAAAAGGCCTAAATTCAAATCTCAGCTCTTCTTGGACTGACTCCCACACAATCATGTCCCCTCTAGGATAAGCTCAACACCAGGAATCTCATCCGCTTTGGTCCTCACATCTCATCAGTAGACTCTGACCCTCTGATTGGGGGGTGAAGCAAAAAATTCCCAAAGCCACCACTTAAACAGGGTTCGGAAATCAGTCAACAAACTGTTCATTTTCCACTTGCTGCTCTACTTGGATTCAACTGTATCATCCTCCTGCCCTCAAGTGAGGCACTTGCTTCCCCATCTGCCCTTTGTACCTTCCTTTTGGGTGCTGTCTTCCTTTTTGGACTGTAAGCTCCTTGAGGGCAGGGCCTGTCTTTTTCTTATTTGTATAGCCCAGTGCCTGGCACACAGTAGGCATTGAACCCCAATCCTAGAAATACACTAGTGGGACACACACGGTGTAAAGGAAAGAATGGAATGGTTCTTAAATTCAATCACCAGATCGATCACAGATTTAGGGCTAGAAGGAATCTCAGAGGCCAAGGAGTCCTTGGCCTGCCTCTTTTCAGCTGTTACCCTGGGCAGGTCATGAAAGAAGAACCCTCCCTGGGCCTCAGTTTCTTTTTCTGTTATAACAACCCTTACCCTTCACAGGGCTGTCTGTGAAGATATAGTGAGACAGTTCCAAGGTCCATGTAGAAATTCCAAGTCTGATAGTTAACGTGGTTAGCAGCATCTTAAAAACAGTCAACTTCCCCCCTTCAAAGGAAGAGAGTTTGTTGTTCACTTTACAGAAGGCTAGGATAAAGGCTTTTTCTTATCCAGTTCAATCTGATTTCATTGGCTAGTCCACAAAGCAACTTAGAATGTATGCTGGAACAGGTGTTTCACATGTAGACCACTCCCTGAACACATTAAATGTGGTTCACCCAAGTTGCCTTTGGACTCATTTCAACTTCCAGAATCAAAAATATTTCCCAACCTCTGACCGGACATCATCATGATTCCAGCTGTCAACGTGCCTGAGCACCCAGGAATCAAGCTTCCCAGCAACACATACTAGATCAAGCAAGACAACTGCTGATCCAGTCCACTATGCTTTTCCTGTTCCCTAAGCTGCAGGTCTTCAAAACCAAGTTAAAGCTTACTAATCTCAGAGTCCCTGGCTCTGGCCTACAGAGCTGTAAAGATGAGGACCTTCTGGGGGAGGACAGATACATCACTGTACTTTGCTAAAAGCAATCTGGAGGCCAGAGCGCTATGGACAAACTTGGGCACTGCTCGGGGTACAGTACAGAGGAGCTGGGCTCAATCATACTTTTCCCACAAAGTAAGGGTCAGTTTGGCACTGATGACGAAAACAGACTAATCGCCACTGAAGTTTATATAGTAGACATTCAACAAAGGACACCAGAGGTGTTTCTGCAGTACTCAAGGCACCCTAAAATTAAACTTTTTTGTAAGTACAATGTTAACAGTGGCCCCATCCTGCTTTTAAGGACAAAATTGTATGAAAAAAGCCCACATCTACTAAACTATACCTAACCTGCTTGGGGGGAGTCTCCAAAATAACTAATGTGCCAACTCCAAAGGCCTATATCAAATGCAGGCAGGTTATGCCCCAAATCTTCCAGATGACTAGTTTTTTTGCGAATGATTCTACCATACAATGCTAAGAAAAGGGAAACTGATCTTAAGAAAATGCCCAAAGTATGGCATTACTATATTATCATTATTATTACTTTACCATATAATACTAAATGGTATGTTATTTACAGATATTATACAAAGAATCTGGGATTTTGGAGTCAGAAAGACATGAGTTCAAGTCCTGACTCTGACAATGATTTTGGCTAAGCCTTAGTTTCTCTATCTGTAAAATAGAAGTATCACCCTATTGGCCCAAAATTGACTTGAATAAAATATGAATGTGGACTCAAATTGCACTTATTCAGCAAGTTTGTATTTCCCTTTCAAAAGGAAATTTTGGGGTTGTGACATATGGGGGACAACCTTGCTTATACATCAATATAATACTACAGTTATCATTTCCACATGGACATGGTACCCCCACAATCTGGAAAATCCACATAAAAATTTTTGGCCTTCCCTTTGTACCAGAGAAGTCTGAATTATTATGGCATATACATATATTTTATGTATTTCTGAGTTTCTAAACTTTTTCTGTGTTGTCTGCTAGCCTTTGCATGTCATCTGCTGCTTTCACAAAACTCCCAAAAAATTCCCATTTAATTTCTTCGGCTAACCCATGGATATATATGGAAACTGTCATGGGAAAAGCCGCAATGTGGAAGGGATAACTCTACTATGACACTACTTATTCTCCTTACAGCGTACTGGGAGGATTAAATAAGAGAAAGTATATTGTAAACTGAAAAGTACTAAACAAGTAGGTTGGCATCATTAAGTTATTATTAATACTAATGGGCCACTATTTGCTACCCTCTCATCCTATCTCAGCTTTTAAAAGTATCATTTTCGAAGTGATGACTGATCATACACACTTTGGAAATTCAAATTTCCATCTCACCCAGTATTTTTTAATTAAAGATATTTTTCCTTTAACAAATGCAATTTAGCCAGCAAGGCTGAATGAAGCATCTTATAAAACATCATTAAAGGATTTAGTCAAGAATATTTTTAAGATAATAGCCTCACAGCTGATCCCAAATTGCAAAGGATAACACTAAGTTTACTCCAAGAGAAAAGGAACATGACAGAGTGTTTTGAGCAAAGGATAGCCAAGTTCCAGGTCCTATTTGTTACTGGTCATTTATGTTTTAACCTGCAAATATGTAGTGTTCTCCAGGCCTCTTGGGGAATAAGAAGATGATGAATTTATCTGTAAAACATTATGAGGCCTGGAAGAACAAATCTTCAGTTCATGTAGAGACATTTGGATGGGATCCATAAGACCTTTGAGGAAGATGTCACAAAGGACAGCTAGTATGTTCTCCCTACATGTCCTTCGGTGCCACCACTGGTGAGAGGACAGTGCAAGGAATAGGGCATTAGGCTGAGCTGGGCTGCCCCAAAAGGTCACAGATTTAAAGCAGGAAGGGCCCTCACCTATAGATAATCTTAGTCTATTCTAGCCCCCTCATCTTACAGAGGAAGAAACTTGGGACCAAAGAGGTTAAGTAAGAGCCTTGGCCCAAGGTCTCAGAGCCATCACTGGATACAACTCTGGTCCTGGATTCAGGCTATCCTAGACTTACATCCTGCCTCTCACACTCAGCATTTGTGGAACCCACCAAAAGTGACTGTCTGCACTCAACTTCCAATAGAAGACATTGAAGTGTTTCTCAGTGGGTGTTTGTGCAAACAAGTGAAATAATATACAAAGTGCTTGGTAAACACTAAAGTACTATATAAATGGGAGCTATTAGCAATTAAAGCCAGGGCTTCTGATCTCAAGCCCGGGGCTCTTTCTTTCCACTATTTGATATGTCTCAGTGTTCAAAAGAGCAAACATCTCCTTAGCACAGTGGATGACTGTACACAGAAAGCGTTTAATAAATACTCAGGATCTGAAACCCCCCCCAGGTCTACCTAACCCCAAGTCTGGCTATCTATCTGCTCCTCCAAAGAACTTCACAGTTAAGTACTTTATATACACGAATCCTCTCATTTCAGCCTCAAAATTAAATGAGATACAAGCATTTCATGGCACAGAGGAGAAAATAGAGACTCAGAAAGTTTAAGTGACTTTGTCCAGGAGTGCACCCTTGGCAGTCAAGGCTGAAAGTCAGTCAATCCCATATGATCTCCACCAGGCTTCAAGGATTGATTAGACACCTACCTGGCCCAGAGAGCAGGGATATCAAAAGAAAGCCTTACCACCCAAACAAGTTCACACTGAGAACAGGCCACAAGGGAACGGAGGCCTACCTGCATACAAATTGTGGGGCAGCTGAAGTATGCGCCATTATACAAACCAAAAGGCCAAGAGGGACACATTAGAACATACTTCTCAATGGTACACTTGTAACCATATTACAACTCAGCTCTTCCTGTCAAAACACTCCTATGAGGGTCAACTGTGGAGAGCAAAGTGGATTTGGAGTCCAAGGACCAGGCTGGGAAGAAATCCAGCCTCAACTCCTCACTCACGCATGACCTGTGACCCCAGCAAAGCCCCTTCTATTTTCCTCAACTATAAAATGAAGCAAGGTTGGACAAGATGGCCTCTAATGTCTCCTGCAGCTCCAAATCTATGAGCCAATTATCCACAGTGATTTCTCTGGCACCTAATTTGTCTACACTGATCCCAGGCTGCCTCCACCCACTGCCCTGAGGGTGTATGCACCCTTGGGAATGAAAACTAATTTCATTAACAGAGCATAATCCAACAAGGAAAATTTGCTACCACAAAATAAAAATTAAAAAGTCTTTCCAAAGTCTTATGATCCTGAGCTGAAAAGAACCATCCCGTGTAAGCCTTTCATTTTACAGATAAGGAAAGAGAGAAGTCCAAGGAGGTCAAACTCTTTTGTGTTCTCTCAGCCCACTCTTTTCTTTTGGCAATTGGGGTTAAGTGACTTGCCTAGGGTCACATAGCTAGTGTCAAGTGTTTGGTCTGAGGCTGGATTTGAACTCAGGTCCTTCTGACTTCGGGGCCCGGGGCTCTATCCACTGCGCCACCTAGCTGCCCCTCAGCCCACTCTTTTCCTTCAATGCCCCACCCAGGTGGTGGCTACAGGACCTGTAGGCACTGAGGCCTGACCTAGGGTATTTAGCACACCGAAAAGGCTTGGAGCATTCTCTGTCTCTCATCAAAGTCCAATCTACTCATGATGGAGGAGAAACTCATCCCAAGAGGGCTGGCAACAAGGAGTTTCTGGCCAACTGAGGTGTGGAGAGGTGGTATATCTAGATCAGGAGAGGGAGGGCCTTTACAAACAAAATCAGAATTTGCTGAAATATCAAGGTACTAGGAAAGCTTTCCTCCTTGAAGAATCGATGAATGACTGTTTGCTAAACACATTCACAGAATTCAGGTACTGAAAAGGGGTTCAGAGTTTATAATCTGACCCCTTCATCTTACAGATGAGGACAATGACACCCAGGAATGGATCTAGGTCCTGCTACTAGTGGCAGAGCTAGGAGATCTCAACTCAAGGCTCTAGCTACTTCATGTCCAGGAGAGAAAGACTCAATCATGTCAAATTCATTTTTTAAGTGACTTTAGATTAAGATCACCAAGTCTCCCTTTACCCAACTCTGAAAACTGGTTTAACAGGATCCAATGGTATTAGTCAAGCATTTGCCTGATTTTTGTTGTCTAGACCATGAATCCAAACAAGAAGTTTCAAGAACTCAACTGAATTATGGCCTACACTGTTCCTATAGGTCTCAAAGGGCAAGTATAAAACTCAAGGCTCCTAAACCTACACCCAAACAGGAAGTATCCAAAAGAACAGACCAATTTTAGATACGTGACCATCATCACTGCAAACACTCTCAATGAACAAGAAGTCTGGACACCTGGGCCTAACCGGGGGGGGGGGGGGGGGGCAATATCCCTTGACTTCTCTGTGCCTCAGGGTCTTCAACATGTTAAACTGAGTGGGTTGGACTGTCTTATACCCAACATATCATATCTCTCTTCATATCATATAGCTCTTCTAGATTGGGTTTCCTCATGAAATTACCTCCAGAACAGAAAAGTCATTAAGCTGCCACATGGGGTAGGGGAGAATACTACTAAATCATTCACTCGTTTGGGAAAAGGAAGACAACTAACAAACTCTCAAGATATAAACAGATGCTCATTGTCTTTCTATGGCTAAATGGCAAAGACTTCTAGGTGTTATATTTAAATGGAATTTCAAAGAACTCTACAAGCTTTCCTCAAAAGTCCAACTGTCAAGTTTTAATGTTTAAAGAGATACCCAGAAAATGAAGATGTTTCTATAGGGATGATGAAACTTGCTTTGCTTGGCTCTTAGATGCAAAACTAAAATGCAAGAGGGCAAATTCTGTTAACAATGATTACTGCTGACTGAAAAGGGGCTGCCTCAGGAGACAGCGAGGTCCCCAGCCCCCCACTGAAAATCAGTAAGTAGATATTAGATAGCCACTTCTCAGGAATGCCCTAAGACTTCCTTCAGTTTTGGAGATGGGTAGACTAGACCTCTAAGATCCCTTCCAACTCTGCAAGTTGAAGTATATGAATTTAATTCTACAAGCCAAGGAATAAAATTTCATCCAACATGAGAATTCACCAAACTTTCACTGGATTTAGAGATAGAAACTAAGTTTGAATCCCATCTTTCTGTTGTGTGACCTTAAGCAAGCCACAACCTTTGATTATAATTTCGTCCTGTAAAATGAGACAACCTGTAATGCCCTTCCAGCTCTAATTCTATGACCCCAATAATACTTTACAGTTTGCAACCCTTAATAAGTATACTACACAGGGGGAAAAAAATCATCCCTTAGTGGCTAACCTTCTGACCTTCATGGAACCTATACTAGCTAACCTAGTACTAGAAAAAAAAAATACACTGGAAAAAACCAGATCTGGAGTCAAGGAGAACTAGAATCAAATCTCAGCTTGCTCACCTGTGTGATTGGACAAGGTCACTTAAGTTCAATGGGCTGAAGTTTCAATGATGTGGAAAATGAAGGGGGTTTGCTGGAATCACAACCTCCAATATCCCTTCTTCCAGCTATAAACCTCCTGTGTCACCTAGGCCTAGTCCATGATCACAGTAGTACGACCTACCAGAGCTTGAGCCCCACTGGCTTCCAACATCTTACTGAATTCAACAAAAACAATCCTAACATCTTACCAAAACAGGTGATCTTCCCAGCTCTTTTGGTATGGAAGACTGTCCTAGGTGAGACAGTAAAGCCTGAGACCATGGGTTTGAATGGTTCTAGTGGAAGTTTCCATCTAAATCAGGCAATCCATCTAACATGCTTCACCTATAAGCAGTCCTAAGGTCCCATAACCTGCTCCCCCCTACCCCACCCCAGAAACACAGTATGGATTGTCAGTGAAGCCCAAAGGTTGGGCTTGGAGGGCTCCGGGGCTTCATTAGCAAAACCTCCAAGAACATAGCTCACCTTTTCCAAAGTCTTTCCAAAAGAGGCACTTCTAATTTTTGCCACCTGCTTGTTCAGGTTAGACAGAAAACAGCGCCTTTGCACGGGCTGCATGGTGCCTGGTACAGTTTGCTGACTGTACAGTGGGCGTTCAATAAATGCTCCTGAGTGACAGGGGCCCGATTGTGCGCTCATCCCCGCCGGCTGACAGCTCCCCCCTCCCACTATGACCGAGGGAGGCTCAGCCATCCATCCCTGGCGCTCGGCTCGAAGGAAGCCAGGTCGCTAGCCACTCCGGGGGGGCACCCAGCGCACCTCATGGGGCTGAGCCTGGGGAGGGGAAGGAAGAGCTGGCGCCTGGAGAAGCCCGGCTGCCTGCATGACCCTACCTCCCTCCAAAAACGTCCCCCCCAGATATCTGAAAGCCCTGACTCCTTGGACTGCCACCCCCAAATCTGGCCCCTCGCTTTGCCCACCACGGCCTGGGCCACCCGGTGTGCGCCCTCCTGGCTGAAGGCGCAGGGGCTACAGGTACGGGGGAGTTCCCCTGGCTGGTGATTAGGGGAACAGGAGAGGAGGAACAGGAAGGCCTGGGGGAAGGGGCCCAGAATGGCCCCCAGTCGGGGCCAGAGCCCAGGAAGTGGGTGGGGACGGGGTTGGGGCAGGGTCACTCCCCCCAGCCCTAGGCCGGCCCGGCCCCGACTTCTCCTGGGGCCCCAAAGTCCAAGTCTTTCTAACTCTCCCCACCCACTCGCCCCTCCCTGGGGCAGCAGCCCCCTTCCTCAGCCCCTCCCCCACCAGTCAGGGAGACCCTCCCCCTCCAGCTGGCTAGCTCCTCCTCGCGACGGTTTCCAGTCCCCCTCCCCCAGCAGCCAGTGCGCCCCCTCCCCACGATAGCAAGCCCCCTGCCGAAGGCAGCAGCCCCTCCCCCCAGCAGTGTCCCTTGCCCCCGGCGGGGCCCACCCTCAGGAGGGGCAGTGGCGGGCAGGGAGGAGAACTCCGGTGGTCAGGGGCAGGGCAGGCCTTTACCATGGCGGCGGCCCCACTTCCAGTCCCGGTCGGTCCCGCTGTGTCTGACTCTCCTCCGGCGGCGGCGGCGGCGGCGGCGGCAGCAGGGCCCGGCGCTTCCACTTCCCCGGGTGCCTAGGAGTGAACATCCGGGTCACCGGCTCCCCCGCCCCCTCCTCCGCCCCCTCTTCCCGGCCTCGCCTCGCCTTGTCCCCCCCCTTCCCAGCCCTCCTCCGCCCCGCCCCGCCCCCAGCTCGGCTAGGCCCCGCCCCGCGCCGCTCCGTTCCGCCAATGAGAACGCGGCTCCTCAGCCATCGCCAAGTATGGAGCGCGGCGCGGGGCGGCCCCGGCGGGCGGGGCCCGGAATGGGGAAGTGAGGCGAGGGGGGAGGAGCGAGGGCGGGGGAGGAGAGGGGAGAGCATGGGAGGGGAGGGGAAAGAAGGAGGAAACTGACTAGCTGAGTCCCGGGCTGTGGCGCTGCCCAGGGCTGCCCGGGTGGAGCTCGGGGTGGGGGAGGGACGGCGCTCGCCCGGAGCAGAGGTTTAGGAGCTGGCCTGGGAAGGAAAAACTGTCCCCAGGAGTCCGGACTGTGCTTGAAATCAGAAGACTCAGCGGGCTCCCAGCGTACGTGGCTCTTTGCTGGTGCTGCTGCAGCTGGCCATCTGGGCAAACTGAGGCTAGTCACCTGGCTTCCCCGGGCCTCGGTTTCCTCATCTGAAAAATTAAGGGGGTTGGACTAAATGACCTCTAAAGTCTCTTGTAGCTCTAACAAACCGGGTTCCTAGGTCCCTTCCAGCCCTGCCATTCCATGTTCTCAGGTGCCACCTCCCAGACCTGACATTCTGTATCCTAAGGACCCTCCCAGCTCTGACATTCTCTGTTTTAGGGCCCCTCCCAGCTCTGACTTTCTCTGCTCTAAGGGCCCTCCCAGCTCTGACATTCTGTTTTATTTTGCCTGGAAACAGTCTTCCAAGACTTTTTTCAGCCATCTCAACATAGTTGTTTGCTTCCACCACCATCCTCATTTCCTCCAACCCTCCCCACCACACACCCCAAAACATAGAACCCTAGTCCCCCAGCTCAGATAAGCTCCACTCTTATCCTCAACATTCGCTTTCTCTAATCCCTGTTATCTGACCTGTTGCCAAGATCTGCTCCTTCTCCTTTCACAATAGCTCCCCTATATGCCCCCTTCTCTCATCTGACACCGCTACCACCCTGGGGCAGGCAGGCCCTCATCACTATATGCCTGGATTATTGCAATAGCTTGCTGGTTGGTCTCCTTGTCCCAAGTTTCTCCCCACTCCACTCCATCCTACAGTTGGCTTTCAAGTTGATCTTCCTTACCTTAATCACATCACAACCCCTCTCCCCCCATTCAGCAAACTCCAGTGAATCCTTGTAACCTCCATGATCAAATATAAAACCCTTTGTTTGGATTTTAAAGCCCTTCATAACCCAACTCACTCTAACTTTTCTAGTCACAACCACCTTTCTCTTCAATCCAGTAAAACACTGGCCATTTTGTTGTTGCTGGTACAGGACATTCCATCTCCCCATTCTTTGCATTTTCTCTGGCTTCTCCCCCATACCTGAAACCCTTTTCCTCCTCATCTCCACTTCTTGGCTTTCCTGGCTTCCTTCAAGTCTCAGCAAAAGGCCTACTTTCTGCAAGAAGCCTCTCCCAATTCTCTTTAATGTTCTTGCCCTTTCTCTGATATCGTCTCCAATTTATCCTGTCTATAACTTGTTTGCTTTTTGTCTCCCTCATTACACTGAACTCTGGGAGTAAGGGCTGCTTTTGTCTTTCTTTGACTTTAGCACAGTGCCTGGCACATAGTAGGCACTTGATACATGTTTCTTGATTGACTTGCTTTTGTCCTATCTAGCTTCCGACGAGGTCTCCATGCCATATCACATCCTCACCATGCCATTGAGGTCATTATACCCCATGCCCTTCTAGGTCTTCCTGGGTTGAGTTCTCGCCTTAGAATGTAAACTCCTTGAGGGCAGGGACTGTCTTGCTTTTCCTAAATCGTAGATCTAACCACATCCCCCCCCCCCCAATTCAATAAACTCCAACCTTGTTAAGTCGAGTCAGACTCTTCGTAATTTTGGTTGGGGTTTTTTGTTTATTTTGTTTTTGGTGAAGATAACCAGAATGGTTTGCTATTTCCTTTTCCAGCTCATTTTACAGGTGAAGAAACTGAGGCAAACAGAGGCTTAATGACTTGCCCAGGGTCACACAGCTAGTAAATGTTTGGGTACAGCCCAAACCAGATTAAAATGTAATTGACACATATTCATTTTTCAGTTGTGGTGACTCTTCATGATCCCATTTGGGGTTTTCTTGGCAAAGATACTGGAATGATTTGCATTTCCTTCTCCAGCCCACTTTACAGATGAGGAAATTGAGGTAAACAGGGTTAAGTGACTTGCCCAGGGTCATGCAGCTAGTAAGTATCTGAGGCTGGATTTGAACTTAGGTCTTCCTGACTCCAGGTCTGGCACTCTGTGCACTATGGTGCCCCCTAGCTGCCCTCCAATACCTCCCTGTAACCTCTGAGTAGATATAAACTATTCCACCCAGTATTTTTTTTTATTAATTTTTTTTGATTTATCAATAATTACTTCCATATGCTTTTGAGTTTAAAATTTTTCTCCCCATTCCTCCCCACCACCCTCCCCAAGACGGCTCACAATTTGATATAGGCTATACATTTACATTCATATTAAACATATTTTCACATTAGTGATGTTGTAAGTAGAAATTAAAATCAATAGGAGGAACCATCAGAAAGAGGAAATAAAACTCAACAGAAGAGAAAGAAAAAAATAATAATTCGGCTTCCATAGTTCTTTCTTTGGGTGTGGATAGCATTTTCCATCACAAGGCCTCTGGAGATGTCTTAGATCCTTGTATTGCCAGGAAGGGTTAAGTTTATCAATATTAGTCATCACACAACATGGCTGTTATTGTGTACAACGTTCTCTTGGTTCTACTCACTTCACTCAGCATCAGACCATACAAGTCTTTCCAGGTTTTTCTGAAGTCAGCCTGTTCATCATTTTTTATAGCACAATAGTATTCCATCACACCACCTAGCATTTTTTAAAGCTTTGACCCCTTCCTGAGCCTTTCCAGTTTTCTTATATATTACTTCCCACTATGCTCATTGGAGTCCAGTCACACTGACCTACTTTCTGTTCCTCACACAATCTCCCATCTCCATGCTTTTGCACTGGCTGTTTTCGATGCCTGGAACATATTTTCCTCTCACCTTTGCTCTTACAACCTCTGGTTTCCTTTAAAACTCAGCTCAAATGCCACCTTCTACGGGAGGCGTTTCCTTACTCCCCCCCCCCCAGCACACACACACCCAGTTGCCAGTGTATTTCCCTCAAAGGATACTTTCTATCTCCTCTGTATGTATCTTGTACTGTATATAAGATCTCCTTTTATGTATCTTGTACTGTATATAATTCTCTATGTATATGTTGCCTCCAGTTGAATGTAAGCTCTTTTAGGGCAGAGACGAATTTTTATTTTTCTTTGTAACTCTTAACACTTAGCAGAGTACCAAACACATACATAGTAAGCAATTATATGAATACTAGTTATTTTCATTATACCACGCTGCCTCTCAAAAATAACAGTTATATAACAATGCTACTACTAATAATAGCTAACATTTACATAGCACACCTTAAGGTTTACAAAAGAGCTTGGATCAGGTCAGATAGGGAAATGTGAGTAAGAGCTCTTTGAAACCTACTTTCAGTAGGCATCTCAGTGATGAAGGTGATGATGATGATGACCATGAGAACAATGACCAATCAGATGTTTTAATCAGATTTTTCTCTTAGCCACCTGCCATGAGTTTTAGCATGATGCATTCTAGTGTTCTGACTGCAAATCAGGAAGAGAGAGCTCTATGCATCCAGAATCAGAACCCAACTCAATCAGAACAGCCTACTGTGTGTTGGGCGCCATGCTAGGCAATGGAGATACAAAGACAAAAGACAAAACCAAACAACAACATGAACAAAAGCAAAAACCCACATCAATTCCAGCTCCAGGGGCTCATATTCTGCTAGGGTAGGATGGACACAGATGAGTAAATGCATGTTAATTTGAGGAGGGAGACAGTGTTAACAACTAGGGTAATCGGGAAAGCCTTTTCTTAGGAAGTGGCACATGAGATGAGCTTTGAAAGAAGCCAGGCATGCTGAGAGACAGGGAGCATCTTCGGCTTGGGGGACAGACAGAGCAAAGGCAGAAGATGGAAGATGAGGAAACAGCAGGGCCAGTTTGCCTGGAACATCGAGTGGGTGGAGGGAACTCATATGTAATAAGCCTGCAAAGGTAGGCTGGAACCAGATTGAAAAGGGCTTTAAATGCCAAGTTGAAGAGTGTATTTTATTCTAGAAGCAATCCGAACCTCTTGGCACATTGACAACTGAGGAAAACAGCAACTATAGGAAAGGCATTGCATGTAACTATGCAAATGATCCCAGTAGGTTCCTGCTGGGCCTCAAAAAAGAAAGACAAGCAGAACTAAGCAACAACCAGGAAGATTTCCATTGGATGACAGAACACTGGTTGGTTAGTAGTCATCCAATGGAATCAGCTGTGGCTAGACCATTCTGATTACAGGATGCCAGAGCTGAGCAGAACATTAGAGAAGCTCTCCTCCAAATCCCTTATTTCAACAGATGAAGAATCCAAGGTCCAGAATGGAGCAGGGCCTAGCTTAAAGTCACACAAACAATAAGTGAAAATGTCAGCATCTGAATCTAATTCTAAATCCAAATCCATTGCCCTTCCACTATTCTGCACAGCCTCAACCTCATACTTCTGAATTGGCCTACTAGAAAATTAATGATCAGTTGCGCACAAGGCCAAAAATGACAATAACAGGTAGTTACATATGGCTTTATAGTTTATAAAGCTAGAAAGTTTCCCTGTATTTTAATGGTCTCAAGCCCTTCTCTTTTTGAATTCAGATTTAAATATTAAAATTCTCACTTTGAGGATAATGCTCAGAAAATTTGAAAGTCATATTTCACATCAGGTCAGTTAGCCCATATTTATATCATGACATCTTAGAATCTAGAGCTGGAAAGGACCTTAGAATGGTTATCTGTTGTTCAAGATGCCATAAGGATAAAGAATTACAAGGAAGGAAATACAAGTTTAAAAAAATCAGGTATATTTTACACTTATCCTTCAAAATAGTTTATTGTCTTTTGCTATAGAATCTATGAGTTCTTTTTTGCAGAGCAATGGAGGTGGCAGGTTCCTAGGAGGACAAGATTTAGAACTAGAAGGACTTTCCAAGATAATGGAGTCTAATGCCTTGCTCTGGACTCCTTCGTCATGACGGTCCCTAGGCCTCACCCCCTGCTGGGGATAAGCTCATCAGCAGGAAACTGATTATCACAGAGACTGCTTCAGCTTTGGTACTCATCCTTCATCAGCCCCAATTCCCTCAGGCCTTCTGATTGGAGGGCGGAGCATAAAACTCCTCCCACAATCTCCCTTAAAGAGAGCCAGGAGCTTGGCCAGTTCTTCCTTTCCCACCATCTACCCTTCGTGGTTTCAACTCCACCATCATCCTGCCCCGCCCCCAGCACCCCCTCTTTTCAGCTTCCTTTGTGTTTGTGTGTTGTCTTCCTTGAGGTGTTGGATTGTCCCTTCTTTTCTTATTTGTGTCCTCAGTGCTTAGCACACTGCCTGGCACTTAGTAGGCACTTAATAAATGCTTATTATTTTGTATTTTACAGATGAATAAACTGTCACTCCAAGAGGGAAGACTTGCTTGAAATCACTTAAATAGTATATAGTAGGAACAGAATTCAAGGCCAAGTCTCCCAAAATCAAAATGTAATCCTTTTTCCTCTACACCAGCAGTTCACTCTCTCTCTCTCTCTCTCTCTCTCTCTCTCTCTCTCTCTCTCTCAGCAGTGATGGTTAAGTGACTTGCCCAGGGTCACACAGCTAAAAACTGTCTGAAATTGGATTTGAACTCAGGTCCTCCTAACTCCAGGGCTAGTGCTCTATCTGCTGTGCCACCTAGCTACCCCAATACCAGCAGCTCTCAAAGTTTTTATTCTCAGGATACTTACCTACTCTTTTTTAAAAATTATTGAAGATCTCAAAGTGCTTTTGTTTATATGAATTGTATCTATCAATATATACCATATTAAAAATTTCAATGTCTTAATATTACTCTGAAAATGGTTTCTACCTCAGAGACCCGTAAGAATTGCTGCTCTACACCATGCACAACCCAAGTCTAGAAAGAAACCAGGTTGTGGACCCCTAAATAAGTCAATAAACTTTTTAGCAAGCAATAAACCTTTAAGCCCAGGATAGTGGAGTATAATACAAACAATGCTAAGCTCAGAGTTACGACCAACTTTGAGTTCTACCCCCAACACTGAGGAGCTAGCTGTGTGATCACAAGCAAGTATTAGACATCTCTAAGCTGCAATTTCCTCATCTGCAAAATATGGATAATAGTAACAGCTACTAGCATTTATATAACACTTTAAGGTTTGCCCACTTGATATCTGTTGAATATTCACAACAACCCTGGGAGCTAGGTGGTATGATTCTTCCCCTTTTACAGATGAGGAGAGCTCATAAGACTTTCCTAGGATCACACGCCTAGTAAGTATCTGAAGTAGGATTTGAATTTGGAACTTCTGCCTCCCAAGTCAGTGCTCTCTATTCACCATGCCACCTAGTTAGATAGTAATACTTATATAACCTAACCTAACATGGGTGTTTTAGGGAACCTGCTTTATAAACCTTTAACTACCATAGAAATGTGAGCAAATCTATTAGAACTGAAATTTTTTCTTGTTTCAGACTGTCCAAATTATGGCAGTTAAAGTCTGAGACATCAGTTAAAGTCTCAGACATCAGTTTGCCACTGACTACCATTTTTTCCTCCCAAAATAGACTCAATCGATTGCTTATGTGCAAAATCATTGGCACTCTCCTACCCACAGAGTAGAACTTTTTTCCACCCTACATCATCTTGAAAGAACATGTAACATGAGGGAGGAGACCACTGGACCATAGACAGCCTTGTTGTTTTTCAAGTGTTTCCAAGAGCCCAAGTGATTGTCAGGGCCAAGAGCATGCTCTAGTCTGTAGTTAAACACAAGCATCTTGGGGTTTAGAGTTGTTATTGTTCCTTCCCTAATAGGTACATGGAAGAACTAACAGCTGCTGTTTGTTTGGACCAGAAGTATTTGCATTATAAGCATCTGCAGAGTCTTGCTTTAAGTGATGGGCTAGTCTCCTCCAATGGAGGCCAGCTGTTGGAAGGTTTGTTTTGTTTTGTTTTGTTTTTGTTTTTTCAATAAGCGTGTTTAGGAGAACTCATGCTTTGTTTATTAAGATACCAATCTAGTTGCCCTCTGGAATAGACTTTACAATTGGAAGAGGGGTGGGACAGGAATGGGAATGGAAGCTTGTCCAAATAATTTTGTTCAAATTCAGAGCCCACCAGAATCCCAGGCTACAGTAAGAACTAGGCTCCTGATAACTAGACCATGACTCAGGGAGGCAGCATCTGCTAGAAGAACTGAGTAGCTTGTGATTAGACAGAGCATTAAAAGATAAAATTATGCAATAGACAATAATAATAACTAAGATCCAACAGTGGAATCAAGAAACCGCCTATGGGTAACATCTACATGATCTTATCCTATAATAGTCAACAAAGTTTAATTGAAGAAAGGTTGAATCATACAAATCTGTTTATGAAAATGGAGGAGTCTATGATAATAATTCAGGTCCAGGTCATCACGACCAGAAAATATAGATGGGTTATCCTTGAGGAGCCTGAATTTATTGATCAATGAGGTTTATTCAAGGGAATAGCAGGAACTACGTAACACATCATTGCAGGCTGCAAAAAAATTAGCACCTACCAAATACATAGAAAGATATGACTGCCATGTTGGTGGGGATCCTGCTTCAGAGGTTTGGAACTTCAGAAGTTTACTATTGTTGATACTTGAACGGGCAATAAATCACCTTACTATAAATACAGACCTGAAAATACCCTTGAGAATTCAAAAAACAAACTGTCCAGGAACTGGAGTATTATCACAGACAGAACAATGACCCACAATCATCCTCATATTACATTAATCCATAAAATTTAAGAATAATGTTTTAAGTAAGTATTACTATACTAAATACTCACAAACTCCAAGTCACAAGAAATGAAAAGCATTCAGAATATACAGACTTAATGGAAGAAATCAAAACTATGTAGGAACAGGATGAGTTACATATAATTCCTATTTTTTTATCTGATACTGGAGTTTCTGAAGATGCTTTTAGTGAGCTTATAGAAGATGACCTGGAAAGGCCCTGCTTCAACTCTTCCTCACATCATATGATGTACAGATCCTTCCCTATTCTAATCAACCTCTCCTGAACCCAGTTTAATTTTGTCAGTGTTCCTCTTAAAATCTGACAATTCTCCAGATACCATCTGACCAGCACAAACAACTGAAAATCATTACTTCCTGTAAACTGGGCACTAGATATTTAATTAATTAACTACCATCTCACTTTTTTTTAAAAGAGCGACATAACACTCCTGATATATTAAGATTGTGAACCACTAAAATTTCTTAGCTATTTGTTTAACTTGTATTCATTTATCTATGTGTCCTTACAGTCTTTGAATATGGCAATTCATGGGGCAGTAGAAAGAAAGAGCGGGATTTGAAGTCAAGGGAGCTGGGTTCAAATTCTGGCTCTTCCATTTACTACTTGTGTGGCCTTGGGCCTCTCTTGGCCACTGTTTCTTTACCTGTAAAAAGAAGGGATTAGACAAGATAATCTCAAAGCTGCCTTTCAGTTCTCTATGATCTATGAGTCTAAAACTCTATAATGGCTTTGTCCCTCAAGTCATGACTACAACAAAGCTACTTCCTCTCTGTACCTTACCTCCCACCCCCATGAAAAGA
Source organism: Vombatus ursinus (assembly GCF_900497805.2). Classification (NCBI taxonomy): domain Eukaryota; kingdom Metazoa; phylum Chordata; class Mammalia; order Diprotodontia; family Vombatidae; genus Vombatus; species Vombatus ursinus. The sequence goes on along the minus strand of NW_020954662.1, from coordinate 4,558,487 downwards.
CAGTGTTGGATTCAGGGGTGAGGAACCTGTGGCCTCAAGTCTACATGTGGCCTTCTAGGTCCTTGGATGTGACCTTTTGACTGAGTCCAAGTTTTACAGAACAAATCCTTTTATTAAGTAGATTTGTTCTGCGAAGTTTGAATTCAGTCAAAGGGTTGCACTTGAAGACCTAGAGGGCCACACGTGGCCTCAAGGCCACAGGTTCCCCACCCCTGGATGATCTTTAAGGTTATTATTGTGGTTTATCTTCCCAGTTCTGACTTCTGTGTTCTAATAGGATAATCCATCTTTGTTTTCTATATTTCATGGTCTCTTCCAGATGTAACATTCTATGTTTTAACATTTTATGTATTAAGATCTCTGCAATCCCTGACATTCAGTGTTCCAATGTCTTTTCCAGCTCTGATATTCTGTGTAATTCTTTGTGACATTCTAAAGGTCCCAAAATCTTCCCCTGCTCTGAAATTCTGTGGTCCAAGGACCTGTCTATTTGACATTCTAGGTTCTAACATTTTACCTTCTCTCTTTACCAATCTATCATTCTATGATTATGATTCTATTGTCTATGTGAGATTGTGTCTTTCAAGAAGTTTAAGGAACTTGCTTGGTCACACAGCTAGCGAACCTGGACTCATAGCCAGGGTAAGCAGAGAGGACCCAAAGACTGTAACTGTTTAACATACTCTTTATTAAGCCTGACCCTGCCACATATAAGGAGATGTTTAATAAATACTTTGAATGATGATAGCAGTGATGATAGACTTAGGATTATCTATAATTGGCTTTTTGGCATGCGCCTGTCAGGAATTCTTGTAAACCACCTCTGCTGCTTTCCAAGACACCATGAGGATAAAGCAAATGACATACTGTAATGCTTATTGTTCTATAGACATCATCTGACAATCTGCACACACAAATTCCTGCAGTGTTCAGTAGAGGTCAGTTGAAATTACAATCATTTTTGCCAGTCTGCAACCTGTGTTTACAAGTCTGGCCAAAGTTTTTCAAGACTGTAGGTATATATTTTATGTATAGAACACTTTCATCAAAAAAAAAATGGTCTAGAGTAAGGACAGGAATGTGACCTCAGAAGACCTGTATTATGAGTCCTTGCTCTATTGCTGACAACCTATGTGACTCAGAGCAAATTGCTTCACCCTTTCAAGCATCAGCTTCCTTATCTATAAAATGAGAAAAATAACATAAGTTTTACCTGTCTGCCAGAGATCTTGGGAGGATCAAATGAGATCGTTTATGCACTTTGAAAACTGTAGAGCACTATGGAAACATCAGCTATAATTGTTAATGGGGATGATGATGGTGATGACTGTATGCTGTATGTAGAACCATGTATCTCAGACCAAACAACCGAAGACCTTTCATCCCTTTCAAGGCCCTGAAACCTCAACTCAAGTTTGTCACTTTCAAGGCCTTAAAACTGGAGTCCAAAGTTGGTCTGAAGGAAAGGGACTTCAAATGTAAACATAACCCAGGTTAGAACCTTGACAAAAATGTGTCCTTCCCTAACCCCTTGGGATGTAGCTTTGAAAGCAATAGATTGTAAATCTGGAGACTGGAGTTCCAATTCTGGTTCTAACCTAGTAATACAGTAAGATTCTGGATAAATTACTCTCTATGGATCTCAGTTTCTGTTCTCTAAGATGAAGGGGTTGGTCTAGGTGAGCTCTCTAGATCAAAGTAATTAAACCTTTCAAAGTTTTTTTTCTTTATAGTGTCATTGTCCTTATATAAATTATTCTCCTGATTCGATTAATTTCACCCTGCATCAGTTTTTATTACCCAGAATTCTCTGAAATCATCTCTTTTATCATTTCTTGTGACTCAATAATATTCCATTACATCCATATAACATAATTTGTTCAATAGTCCCCCAAACAATGGGCCACCTTTTATATTCTAGTTCTTTTCTCCCTCCTCCCCACTTTATCACCTTTCCTGCAGGATTAGAAAGTTTGGCTTGCTTTCAACTGTTCCCTCTCTGGTATTATCCTCCCTCTTAACTCTCCCTCCCTGTCCCTATCCCACTAGTTTCCCTGTTGAGCTTGATGTATTTCTATGCCAAACTCTAGATAAGAGCAATATTCAACCAATGCCTGTTGTCACTACCCTTTCCTTCATGTTAATATATACTCTTCTTCTGACCCACTTCATTCATGAGAAATAGTAAATTCCACCCCTAACTTCTTCCATTCTATGCTAGTGTATTCCTTTTACCCTACCTTCTCTTTCCCCTCTTAAAGCCCTCAGAACAGTACCAATCTATCCCCAGGTTCTCTCTTTTTTTTTGTTTAATTCCTTCAATACCCTTTGAAGATATTAACGTTCTGAAAGGACACTTGTTTCTTCTTCCTTAATTGAATGTTAGCACGGAATCATCATACAGTCCTTTCTAATTGTTCAATTAAATTTACCCTTCCACGATTATCTTGGCTCTCATGTTTGTATTTTAAAGTTCTTGCTCATCTCAGGCATTTTTGTCAGAAATGCTCGAAAGTTCTTTGTTCCACTAAAAATCCACTTTTTTTCTCCTGTAGCATTATATTCAACTTTGCAGGATGTTATTCTTGATTGTAAGCCTATATCTTTTGCCATTTATAACGGTCAGTTCTCACTTAACATAAGTGGACAATTTAACAAACCTCTCCCTTCCTTTAGGGGGCTCTGAATGGCAATTTCCACTCCTTGATTCTGCAGACCCCACAGTCAGGGCAGCTTTAGTGCCTGGGGCCCCTGCTGCTGGGAGCTGCTTTACTATGCCTGGAGCACAGGACAGGTGACTTAGGGGCTGCATACACCTACCACTGCCTCCACCACCTGCTGGGAGCTGGAGCCCAGATGACATGGGTGCTATCACCTGCTGATTGGAGAGTCAAATTTGCACAAAGTGAGTCTATGTAAAGTGAAAATTGTCTTACTGTATTCCAAGATTTCCTCTTGTTTATAGTAGAAACTGTCAGGTCTTGTGTGAATCTGACTATGGTCCTTTGGTACTTGAATTGCTTCTTGCTGGATCCTTGAAGTATTTTTCTTTAATGTAGAAACTCTGAACTTTCATTATGACCTTCTTGAGACTATTCTTTTTGTGTTTTGTTTTGTTTTTCCAGGAGCTGATTAATAGATTCTTTCTATCTTCACTTTGTCTTTTGGTTCAAATAGGTCTGGGAAGTTTTTATTTATGATTTCTTGAAACGTAGTGCCCAGGATTTTTAATCATAGTTTTCAAGGAGTTCAGTGATTCTTAAATTATGTCTCCTTGATCTGTTTTCCAGGTTAGTTGTTTTTAATATCAGAGATCTTACATTTTCTTCTATTTTTCATGCTAAAGTATTACTTCTTTGTCTCATAGCATCATTGATTTCTCTTTGATCTAATCTAGTTTTCAGGGAATCCTTTACTTAGGTAAGGTTTATCACTTTCTCTTCCAAGCTATTTATTCTCCTTCCATTTCTTTCCTTCAGAGCTTTTATTTCATTTTTTATTTCTTGCTTCATTTCTTCTAGGTCAGGGGTGGGGAACCTGATATTCTATGCTTTAAGGTCCTTTCTATCCCTAACATTCTATGCTCTAGGGTACCTTCCATTTCTGAAATTCTATGTCTTAAAGTTTCTTCTAGTTCAGACATTCTCAAGCTCTAACATTCTATGTTGTGAAATCCTTTCAAACCAGGATATTCTATTTTCTAAGACTCCCTCCTATGTTCTAAAGTCCATTTCTGCTCTGAAATTCTATGTTCTGAGATCCTTCCCAGCTCTAACATTTCATGTTCTAGAGTCTCTTCCAGCTCTAATGATCTATGATGCTGATTCAGCATTAGTATTCACTACTGAGAATTACTATAGTAGAGACCCCAACTTTCCTGGAACTGGGAACTTCAGTGCTTACTGAAAATGGAAGAGCTGAGGTGACATAGGGTTAGGAGGTGAAAAAGTCATGTTTCCTAAGTATAAAGAAGAAATACACTCACCGCTAAGATCCCCTATCCCCTGTGGTATTTCACCCTGGCCCTTTCTGATGATTTTACTACGATGATAAACAGTTGCAAAATTCCAAAATGAAAGAGAGAAGTATTTTTCTTCCCCAACCAAGCTATTTGGCTTTATTTTAGGGATCAAGGCAGTGTCATCTGGGGTAAATTTGGAATGCCAAATCCTGTTCCTTTAATAATCTCCTCCTCCTCTGTAAGGATGAGCAAAGATCTTGTAAATCACCAGTTGATGGAGAAAGAAGAGGCCATCTGAATGTCTGCCTGTCTAAGGACACTCTCCAGCAAAACATGTTGCAATAATTGTTAGAAACAGATAAGGAAATTGGGCTTCTTACACACTTTGACTTTTTTTTACACCCTGCTGGGTAAAACAAAGGCAAAAAAGCGTATGGCCTTGGGGAGGGTTTTGCTAGTAAGAGAAATTGCCACTAGGACCCAAGGGAGTAGGGTTTGGTTGCCTGCCACTGACCCTGATTCCTGATCCAGAAGGGGTGGAGGGAAACATCTTTTCAGGCTGTGATAATTCGAATCTCCAGTGTATTGCCATCTGCTATAACTGACATCTGTCATATCCATCCTTTGTGTTGTTCTCTAAAGCTCAAAGTCCTCTTTGAACTGCTGACTCAGTATGCCCTGATCTCAGAAGCAGAACTAGCTATTTCTGTACCTCTGGCAAGTTTCAAGAACTGTGGTGCCCCTTGCCCCATCTCTAACCTGACTTGACATTAATGCTTCCTTCCCCTCCATGTCCTGGTCTGACCATTTGTTCATTCATTCAGCAAGCATTTTTTGAGCTCTTACTGTGTAGAGAGCATTGTGCTAGGCACTGGGGATCCAGCTCATCAGTCAGCATTAATTAAGCACTCTTTGAACTCCTCCTACTCAGGCTACCAGTTCCAGCAACTGCTCCCCTCCAGGCTCTAGGGCTAACAATGAGGGAATGGTGGTGTTCTGTAATGCTATTGTTCACAAGTCCCCCGTCTGGGGTGTTCCCTCTAATATTAATTACCAAGCCATATTTCCCTAATATTTAAAGTAATGAACATCAATTAACTTTTTTTGAGGCATTTGGGATTAAGTGGCTTGCCCAGGTTCATACAGCTAGTAAGTGTCAAGTATCTGAAACTGGATTTGAACTCAGGTCCTTCTGACTCCAGGGCCAGTGCTCCATCCATGACATCACCCAGCTGCCCCATCAAACTAACTTTTATAAAAGGATTATTTTATAAAAGGATTTTTACTATGAAGACATAGTAAGAATAGAAATATAAACATTTTCCCTCAACACTCACTATATGAATTAACATCAATTAGTTTTTTTAATATTCGTTGTGAAGAAACAGCAAGAACAGAAGTATACAATTTTCCCCTCAACATCTGAGGGTATACTCTCCTCTATACTGCCTTGGTCCATAAGGATAATGGGCTCAAACTCAAAGCAGTTTCTATATAGCGTTTGCCCCACAAAGTTCACTTTGAATTTAATGTAGCTGATGGATTTATTGTTCTTATCCCTTCTTGGCTGCCCTCAAACTGTGCTCAGTCAAACAAATGTTTGGGCTTTGTTTCTCGCTATTTTGGATGGCTATAAAAATCTGGCATAGACTCTGTCCTTAGACCTCTGAAGCCTTGCCATTCTGACCTTTTGAAGCTCACAAGGTCATAGCTGCCTCTCATATTCTTTCACCTAAAAAGCTAGAAAGAACAAATACAAAGGGACAAAGAACAGACGCCCATGTTCACATTATGAGTGTGTGTATCTATATCTTTATCTATCTATATCTATATATCTATATCTATATCTATATATATATATATATCTCAACTTTAAGTGGGGAGGACCTGAAACCTTTTCCCCTCCAGAAGCTTATAGTGTGTCTCTTTTATTCAAACCCAGACAAGAAGGGAGAAAGAGAAAGAGGCTCCCTTCGGTCAATTAGTGCATTTTGATTGCATCCCATTTCTAGCTCAGCAGCCAACCAAGAGACTATCTCTTCACCATGTGGGTTAGAATATCTACATATACTCCAAAATTCATATGGGGATTATATCAACCACACATGGACAAACACACACACACACACACACACACACACACGACATTCTCATAAGTGTTATCATGGATGAAATCACAAATGCATTGGAGTATCAAATATATGCATGAAGTATAAAATTGAATCTTGCCCCTTCTGGGCATGGGATGGGAGTGGAGTGCTTCTTTAAGAATTTATTGTCTTGGGGCAGCTAGGCGGCACAGTGGATAGAGCACTGGCCCTCAAGTCAGGAGGACCTGAGTTCAAATCCCACCTCAGACCAAACACTTGACACTTACTAGCTGTGTGACCCTGGGCAAGTCACTTAACCCCAATTGCCTTAAAAAAATTATTGTCTTGTCTTTAACCATCTTGGGGTGGTTGTAATGTGATCTTCATGGGCAACAGGGCTAGCTTTGGAGTCAGAAGACTTAGTTAAGGGCCCTCGCCCTGCTACCAACTGGGTAAATGTTTTCATTTGTTCATACCTTGAAACTTACAGACCCCCTATCATTGACAGTCTTCAAACAAAGGCTTGATGACCATATGAATGAATGAATGAAGCATTTATTAAACATCTACTATGTGTAAAATTCTGGGGACATAAAATGCTGGAGATACAAATAGAAAAGCAAGACAGTCTCTGATCTCGAGGAGCTCACATTGTAATGCGGGAGAAAGCATATAGAGAAGGTTCCAACTAAAAGACAGATGGAAAAGTTTGACATTTGCCAAGGATGCCACAGAGGGTATTCCTATTCAAGTATGGGCTGGACTCAGTGGCCTCTCTAGTTACTTCAATTTGTCCTTAAATGACATGGATTCTAGGCCCTTAATCATTCTTATTGCCTTCCTCTAGTTTATCAAAGACTCCCCAGTTTATCAATGACTTTCTTAAACTATGGCACTCAGAACTGAACCAAATACTCCAGATGTGGTCTGAGCAGGGCAACTATGATGGGACTCGATCTATTCACTCCTGGAAGTTATGCTTCTCTTTATGTAACCAAAATCCCATTTGCTTTTCTGATGGCCACATCCCACTGCTGACTCACCATCAAACTGGCAGCCTACTAAATCCCCCAGATCTTTTTCAGACAAACTGTGTGTCTAACCCCATCCTGCTCTTGCAAAGCTGATTTTTTTAACCCAAGTGTAAGTCTTTGCATTTATGTCTACTGAGTTTCATCTTATTCATTCATTCAAATCGATGCCACAGCATGGCAAGACCCTTTTGGATCTCGGCTCTATCGTCCATTTTGTTATCTATTCCTCCCTGATCTGTGTCATCTGCGAATCTGACGAGTCTCTCATCTGGGCTGTTATCCAAGAGAGAAGAGAGGAGGAGACGAGAGAGAAAGAGAATGGTAAGAAAGAAGGAATGGATAAAGCCCAGTGCAGAGTGAAATACATAAATAAGAGACACGTTTGTCTAAGGGACAGGCAAATGAAATTCAGGACAACCCTTTTTTATGTCAGGCACCTGGCCATTATAGGTTACTCTGATAATTATACTTTGTGCAGCCCTCTGCACTCAGATAATGAAGCTAAGTAAAGCAGAATTTTGATTGAGTGGGATTAAAAGAGTATTTGGGGAGGTGAGTACTTGAGCCAATTTGGAAGGAAGTTAAGGAGATTTATTGTCTGGGAATCAAGAATCATTTGGCATGAGCCCAACTTTCTCCAGCCATATTGGAGACAGCTGATTATCACAAGCCTTCAGAGGGGCAGCCTCTCTTTATTTAATTAGTTTTAAGGAATAAGGTTCAAATCCCAGTTATGATGCTTGCTGGCTGTGTGACTCTAAGTAAATCACTTAACCTCCTTGAGACTCAACTGTCTTCATCTATAAAATGGGAGGGAGTGGGAAGAAAGGGAACAAGCACTTGTTAGGCACCTACTATGCACCAGGGGCACTATGCTAAATGTTTTTACAATTATTATTTCATTTGATCTTCACAATAACACTGGGAGATAGGTGCTATTATCCCCATTTTATGGTTGAGGAAACTGAGGCAGGAACAATTTAAGTGACTTGCTCAGAGTCACGCAGCTAGTTAGTTTCTGAATTTGGAATTGAACTGAGGTTTTCTGGACTCCAAGTCCCACACTCTATCTGCTGTGCCATCTAACTGCCAAATGAGGGTAATAATATGTGCAACCCTTTTCTCACAAAGTTTTTGGTAATAATGGGCTTTGTAAACATTAAAGTGTTGTGGAAGTCCTCCCCTTGGTCTCTGGGGAAAATGGGTTCATTCTTAGCACAGTTTCTACATGATATTGGCCCAGCCAAGTTCATATCCAAGTGTGCCATTACTGTTAGATGAATCTTCATCCCAGCTACTGAAGGGCTGGGTCCCAAAGGTCATACCTGAAGATCATTCCTTTCTCCTCTGGCATTAATCTTGGGCTGGCTGCAACATCTAGATGCTGAGATGCTGGAATGTTAGTCTCCTCTCATCTAATACAAAAGACCAAATGCTAAGGTGTGCAAATAACTCAGGCTACTATTCAAAGGTCCCTGGTCTCAAAGGGGAGAAGGCTTTCCCAATACATACATTCAGCCACTAGCAGAGCAGCCAGAAGAATGACTGAGCCTCACTAAAAGACCTCACCCTTGCAGTGCAGCTGGTTGAAAAGGCTTCTCCTAACCACGGGGTTAGCAGACAAGAACCAGTAAGAGAATGTCTACATATGTTCCAACGTCTCTACGAGGTATTTCCATTAAGTGTCATCATGACTCTTCTAGAAGCTGATTCTGCAGCTTCTCTGTGTGGGGGATTTGCATGCTGCTGATGCACTCTGCACATGCACCCGTCCTCATTACCTTTCCCCCACTTCCTTTTTGAAAAACTTGCCACCCTTGGTAAATTAGCAGGTATGCATTTTCAATACGTTGGCCCTATCCTCACTCAGTCTTGGGGGAGGCATAAACATTATCCTTTCGCTTACTTCCCCAGTGCCCTTCAGTAAAGAGCCTCAAAATAGTTAATGTGGCACGACTACAATGCCACACATACAAGTGAAAATCACAATTGTCCTCAAATGCCAGGTTATAAAGATTCAACCAAAAAAGACAATGTCGTAAAGTTTAACAAAGATTACTGTTTGCTTATTACTCAACAAATGCCTGACTCGATGTTTTCAGAGGCCTTCCTCAACCCAGGGACAACAAAGAAAAGCAAAAGCAGAGGATTGGCTATGTGTCTCAGAAGGAGACCCTCTAGAGTTTCCCAGATGATACGGAGCTCTCCCAAGAGGGTTTCAGGACCTGGGTCCAACTGAAAGTCACCTCTTCAATCACAGGTGAAGAATCAAACTGACGTGGTGTTTGCTGGTCAGCTCTGGATGCAGGGGCCAGAGTGTTTCACCCCCTCCCTTTCCTTTTAGGGCTCTCCTCTTCTGCTCCAAGCCAACATTCACAGAGCTGGTTTACTCAGTGGGTCACCCACAGGGGAGACACTGACTCTTCTGGGTGAAAACTCTTCCATGATTCCTTATCACCCTCCTCGACCAAATCCAAACTCCTCTGTGGGGATTTTTAAGCCCCTTCACAAACTGGACCCATTTGACCTTTCCAGTCTTTTTATACTCTATCCTACTCTGTGTACTTTTCAATGTAGTTAACACTGGCCTCCTTGCTCTTCCTCTGCTCATCCCCAATGCCTGGGATGCTCTCTCCACTCAACCCCCTCCTCTCCCCTGCTTTCTTCAAAACTCAGTTCAAATCCTACTTTCTGCAAGAAAGCTTTCCCTTTCCCCATCCCATTCCCCCATTCCTTTAATAAATCACTTCTCATTTACACTCTCTATATACTGTACAGACATAGTATATGCGTGTTGTGTTCATTAGAATGAGAACTCCTTGGTTACAGGCACCGCTTTAACCTTTCTTTGAATCCCCAGCACTTAGTACAGTGCCTGACTAAATGCTTAATAAGTGCTTCCTGGTTGAAATGTGAGCTGTTACTCTTTTCAGAGGGTGGAGCAGAAAGATGTCCAGTACCTGCAAATGAAAGTTTGTCTAGTTTCTATCTCCTACTCCCTAACTAATCTCCCTAACTATTCATAAATCCAATCTCTTTGTGCCCAGTTTCTACTCAACTAACCACTTTCCAGTTTTTTTCATTGTACTGTGTTTCTTGTCTGGAAACCTGCTCTAGTTTTCTCTAGCACCCAAAGTCATTTGGTTGCTCTCCTGGAGTGAACATACAAGTATTTTCATTTCCATTTATTCATTTAGTTCCATTAGCATCCTCAGGGATAGCAGTGACTATGCTGTTTCTCTATTTCTACCCAAACAGCTAGACCAAAGTCAGAAATTAGGATCACTTGATCTGAGAAGTGGAAGGGAAGTCAGAAGTCACCTGCTTGGAAAAGTGAGTCCAAAGCCTCTTTAGGCATTAGATGGCTTTATCTGTATAAGAAAGGCCAGGAGAGAAGAGAAAATGACTTTGGGTTTGAGGCTTAGCTCTAGGTCTCTCTGCCTTTTCCTCTTCTATTCCTCTACGTAAGAGGATGGAAGAGGTTTAGAGTTGGGGAAACTGTGGAACCCCTAATCCTAGAGTTGTTTGGTGGTGGTTGAGCTAACAAACCTCACATAGATTATGAATAGGGTGTAGTCTAGCTTTCACGGATGAAAATCAGGAATCCTAGAGAATACTCATCAGCTGGAGTGAAATTTCTGACAAAGACCTAAGGCCCTGGCCCAAGAAATAAGATCTAAAGAAGAGATTTATCCTGAAGGCATTACTTAGTTGGGAAGGCCTGCACTTTGGACTTTGTTCTAAACTTCTTGGTGTGTTGGGCCTGAGAATCTGATAGGGAAATGAGAATTCTCATGGCTAAGACTCAGAAAGAAAGAAGACAGGATACTTAATAAGGAAAAAAAATGCCGAATAGCCTTTTTATGGGGCCATGTTTGGAGCAGCTTTTCAAAAATAACTATTAAAAATAAGCCTCTGGCTTTTGTACTGAAAGGTCACAGCAGAGTGCAATTGACGATAAGGAGATAACTGAGGATAGAGACTGTGTATCCAGAAGGCACCAGCACAGCAGTATCCATCTGGCCAACTACAAGTCCAGTGGAAAACAGAGGGAGTGGTATGATGATACTACCAGAAAATATCAGTGACCATGCAGCACCAGAGGTATGAGTTGTTCCTGTATACCTGTGCCCTGGTCAGAAGTGTTCCGTATGTCTGTGCTTCTCCAAGCATGTTTCCTATGTGTATCCATTCTTCTAGCTATGTATTTGTGGGAAAATGTGTCCCAGGTATGTGGGGGAAATGTTTTATTGCTATTTTTCCCACTACTTGAGCTAATTTTGTTCTCTGGTTGACTTTTAAAGGTAAGGACTTTGGTGGGGGCTCACAAGTTATGATTTTAAGTGAGTGTAGACCCACACAATGCCTTGAATTTTTGGGCATACCCTGTGAGTTTGGAGGTACCCATAGGTGCTACATAGACTAAGTATGTATCCCATCTAGGAATGGAATCATAGACTTACATCCTAAGCAAGAGTTCAACTAGCTTTTGCTTAAATACCTATAATGATTGGGAACTCACTACCTTCTAAGGCAATTCATTTGATATTTGGTCTATTTTTGGTTTTTTGTTTGTTGGTTTTTGTTTTGTTTTGCTAGGCAATGGGGTTAAGTGAATTGCCCAGGATCACACAGCTAGTAAGTGTCAAGTGTCTGAGGCTGGATTTGAACTCAGGTCTTCCTAACTCCAGGGTCGGTGCTCTATACACTGAGACACCTAGCTGCCCCACATGTGGCCTATTTTGAATGTTAAAAAAAAGATCTGTCTTGGAAAACTGGAAAGTAGTCTGTCAGAAACTAGGCATATCAAATCTCGTGATGTATACTATCTTGTGCTTAAATAGGTACATGATTTAAACATAAAGGGTGATATATTAAACAAATTAGTGGAACATGTAAGAAATTATCCATCAGATTTATGGATAAGGGAAGATTTCATGACCAAACAAGAGACAGAGAGGTTTACAGGAAATAAAATGGATAATTTTGATTACATGAAATTAAAAAGGTTTTGCACAAACAAAACCAATGCATCTGAAATTAGAATAAAGATGGGAAACTGGGGAAAATGTTTGCAGCAAGTTTCTCTAAAAAGGTCTCTTTTTTAAATTCATAGAGAACTGAGTTAAATTTACAAGAACAAGAGCCATTCTCCAATTGATAAATGGTCAAAGGATATGAATAGGCAATTTTCAGATGGAAAAATCAAAGTTATCAACAGTCATATGAAAAAATGCTCTAAATCACTAATAATTATTATTTTTGAACAAAAAAAGATGTTTACTTAGTCAAAGCAGAACAATCTTATGCCACCATGTTTCAAGCACCCATGATTGAGAAAAGATGACTCTTCTGTCATTTTCAACATTGAGATTTGCTTTCTGCTTTGTTCTTTCAGTATGTTTTGGGTATGTCAATTAAAAACTTTCAGAACTTCTAGGGAACTAATACAGATAGATGTACAAGAACTGGATTCCCCTTTTATGCCAATTACCCAATCAGACTGTCATTTTAGTTGTATTATAACAAATAGAATAGCAAATTTAAACTCAGAAGAAGCATGGGGTCATGACTTGCTGTTAGAAGAACTCCATGAGAGGCAGCTAGGTGGTGCAGTGGATAGAGCACCAGCCCTGAACTCAGGAGGACCTGAGTTCAAATCTCGCCTCAGACCAAACACTTGACACTTACTAGCTGTGTTACTCTGGGCAAGTCACTTAACCCCACTTGCCTTCAAAAAAAAAAAAAGAAGAACTCCAGGAGTCAGTTAATAAACTTTTTATGAAGCATATACTATGATCTAGGCATTATGCTAAGTGCTGAGGAAACAAAGAAAGGCAAAAACATGGTCCTTGCCCTGAGGGAGCTTATACTCTAGTGAGGAAACATAAACTGTACATTTATAGCCCTTTATAGACTCTGGAATTCCTTGTCCCAACTCCCATTTGCACAACTAAGTTGGTCTTCTAGAGCAAGGCTACATACTGCTCTCTTTCAGAATTTCAGAGGTACGTACTTCTGAAAAGCAGTGTGTTTTCTTTAATGCTATCAGCTTAAGCCCCATTCCTTGTGTATCCTTCCCAATGTTAATGGACAATTACAGTTAGTATTTCCCCTATATCACTGATACCTCCAGTAATTAATACCCTAGTATCATTTAACCAAATAACTACTATCAACTAGCTTTTATAAAGGGATATTTCCCCAGAAGATATAGCAAGAAAAGAAGAACCAACATCTTCCTTTAACATTTGAGAATTGGAACAAGAAGCAGAGAAGAGATACCCCTTAGGGTATCCCAGAACACTGAGGGGTATATAATAAGTTTGGCCCTGAGAGAGTGGGACCAGAGCAAACATGTTATAAATGAATGAATGAAAAAAGGATTTGTTAAGTACTTACTATGTGCCAAGCAAGCACTTCTGCTAAACCTGGGGGTACAAAAAAAAAGGTAGTCTCTGCCTTGATGAAACTTACACACTAATGGGGAATCATGGCTGGGAGGACTGTTTTGGTTTGGGAAGTCACTGAGAGAGTAAAAAACAAAAGATATTTAAAAAAAAATCATGAGTTACACTACTACAGATCCCAAACTTTTGAATTCCCACTTCATTTTTCCACGTCTTTCTCCATCTGTCAGTTCCCACAGCACTTCTGAGTAGAAAAGTTAGGCCCTGGGAAGGGTTTGCCATTAGGCTTTGATACCATTTGTTCAGGCTTACTGCCTCTAGGTCCAAGTTGCTAATACTGTTCATGAAAAGATCAAGCCTTTCTATTTCAGGAGGGAATGTCACAGGAGAAATATTTCATCACTGACACTTCCTGCAGCTGTCTAAAGTACTGTTCATCCTTCTCTATGGTCAGAAAGCAAACTAATGAGAATCTTTGCCACAATAGCTATGGCTGAGTGTTTAACACAGGATTTAGAACTGGAAGGAACTTAGATGAGGAATCATGAGTTATGCAAGAGGAATTGTGAAGCGTGTCATTAAACAGGCTCCTATTTGCCCTGATGAGTCTAGCTCCACCCCTAGATCATAGTTACTACATTCTCTCATGTCTGTAGTGGATCCCCCTGAGGACTTGGGGGTTTGTCTTTCTAGTGCTATGGTTATGACCCCCCACTGGTAGGTTCTGCCCCTAATATCATCAGTTAAGAATCAATTTAGTCAGTAACTTAAGTAACTTTTAGAAAGGGATATTTATTAAAGTAGTACAGTAAGAATTCTCTAGAAGGTCTGTAACACAATCTCTTACCAGGGGAATGGTGCCAAGCTTAGAGAGCACATGTGGCAAAAGGATATCTCATAGTTCCTGGATGCTGGAAGTTCTTTTTCTCCTCTTCATGGGGGTACTCATGACGTTCCCCTTCTCCGTGGCATAATTTCCTGCTGTGACTCTTTATCTGGTTTTGTTCTTTAGTCCTAATGCATTCACTGCCATTAGCTATTCTGGGGATGCTGCTAGAATGCTGATGGAAAGATGGAAAGTCTTCTGACCTCCAAAATTCATCAAGTTCTCCTCGAGTCTAAGAGTGAGGGTGGGAGGTAACCAATGCTGACTCTTAAATGCCTTCCTCCCCACTCCTTCAAGTGATTTCTTTTTGGGAGGTTTAACTGGAACAATATCTTCTAATTGATGGCTCAGATATCTCTCTCATTTTGCACTGGTTTACTCATTTCTAGAAGATCCATGGAGTAGGACCATATGTCCTCAGCCAATCCACGCACTCTTCCTGCAAGATCACTCTAGTTCATTCAGTGACTCACCAAAGACCTTTTCTAAATTAATTAAGGTCTTTTCACATTTAGTTGGAAGGTCTTTGATTTGCTTCAATCAGGACTCTTTACCAACTGGTTAAGGTACCCAGGTACCCTTGAAGTATTTAGTGTAGTTGGGGGAAGGTGATTTGATTGATTTTTTAAAACTGACCCCGCATTTACAAAAGACTGGGAAAAATGATGAGTAAGTTATACAGCAAGAACATTAGATTTACTGGATAATATGGACAAGAGTCTCCCAGAAAGGGCAACTATGGATGGGTTGCAATTGATATGACTGGAGGGAATACACTCATCGTGAAGACTGCAGATTAACTGATATGCTAGAAAAACATAACTGTCATCTAGTTCAGCTTCCACATTTATACATGAGAAAACTGAAGCCCAGAAACTGTGCACAGCCACTTTACTAGAACCTGGAAGAACCACGCGGCTGACAAGTGCATGACAATGGAGCCCAGTGAGACAGCTACTGGACTTGAACTCAGCGGATGTGGTTATGGAGAAGTCGCTTTAACGTGTCTTCATCCGGAAAATGAGTGTGAGAATTGTCCTTCTTCATAGGATTGTTGTGAAGAAAATGCTTTGCAAAATTTAAAGTGTATTCGATCAATACACCTTTATTAAATATCTACTCTGTGCCAGGCACTGTGCTAAAGGTTTTACAATGATTATCTCGTTTGATCCTCACAACAATCCTGGGAGGAAGGTGTTCTCATCTCCACTTTACAGATGAGGAAATGGAGGCAAACAGAGGTTAAGTGACTTGCCCAGGGTCACATAGCTAGGAAGTGTCTTAGGCTGGATTTGAACTTGGGTCTTGATGACTGTAAGCCCAGCGCTCTGTCCACTGTGCCACATCATCATCATCATCATCATTAGCATTTATAAACAGGACTTTTAAGGTTTGTAAAACTCTTGATGCATATTTGATCCTCACAACAATTCTGAGAGGTAGGCACTGTTATTATCCCAATTTTACCGAAGAGAAACCTGGGGCAAACAGAGGTTAAGAGACTTGGCCAGGATCATACAGCTAGTAAGTGTCTAGAGTAACATTTGAACTCAGATCTTCATGATTCCAAGTGCAGCACTCTATCTGCTGTGCCATGTACTGCCTTGGTATATACAAAATATATTGAAAGTAAATACAGTGTAATGGGATGGGGAGGCAGGAGCAGGGGTGCAAATGTGTGGGGGATCAAAAAATGCTGAGTTTTGAAAGAAGCTAAAAATTCTAAAGGAAACCGATGAGAAGAGGGAGGGATAGTACATTCCAGGTGTAGAGACCTGGGCTACTCTCTCTCTCATATAGGGCTCTCTGAATAGCTATCCCAGGTTCAAAGTACCTTATAAATTCACATCCAATTAGAATAATACTTCCATATTTACCTTTTCTCTAACCAGTCTGAGAATACTATCAATTCAAAGCAAAGCAATTAATGAAACAGAATAGTAAGAAGGTTGGCAATTAAACCTTTCCCCATATAAACCTAGAACACTGTCTCCCACAAATGCACACGACCATCAGTGGGGAACTTGAATAATCATGGAATCATACATCTGGAACAGGAAGAGACCTCAGAGGCCTTCTGGTCCAACCTCCTCATTTGACAGACAAAGAAACTGAGGAAGCCAAGTAACTTGGTCAAGGCCACAGAGGTAATAAGTGGCAAGCCCCAGAGGCAAGAATTAAACTGAGATTCTCCAACTCTAAGGTCGGTATTTTCTTCAAGGTGTGAAACTCTGGTCATTTCTGAGAGACCTTCTGCAATGTAGGCCCTTGTAGGAAATCAATACTGCATGTACCCCAGGGCTCTGCCTTGGGCCCTTTCCTTTTTTTTGCACATCCTCTCTGTGATTTCATCAGCTCTCCTAAATTCAGCTATCATCTCCCTCTAGATAATTTCCAGATCTACATGTCCAACCTTTATCTCTCTCTTAAACTCCAGTCCCACGTTTCCTGCTATCTGCAGTGTGATTTGGAAATGTCTGGGAAGTGACATTGATCCTGTTTCTGAGAAAGGTTAAAATGAAGGGTCACCTTTCAGAACCCAGGGACCCAGAGACAGAGTATAGGTGTTCAAGAAAACTCTTCTATCTCCTATAGGGACCTATAGATCTATATAATATTTTTGACTTACAGTTTTACTCCGTGTTGCTTGGGGTTACTTAGAGAGCTGACCATCTCTCCTTCCCTAGACACTCAATTCTTGTCATTTGCCATAGTTATATTCTATAAAATCACCGTGAATACTAATCCCCCATGGAAATACTGGGCTAGGTTCCTGCAATCCTCTGGTCGTAACATCTACTTTAGTACTTTCCGGAATGACCTCAGATTGGAAAATTTATCATGTTATTGATTCACTAACACTGAACTCATGGCCAACAGCACTATAACTCATGCCTGAACAAAACTTATCTAACACATGTATTTTATCCATAAGTCACATCACAGTCTTCTGGCACTTAAAAACACAAGACAGTACTTCAGCATTATGTTTGGAGGTCATGTTAAACAGCAAAATCAACAAAAGGCACAAAAATGTGATAAACAGCACTAAGTAGCCTGCAAAAAGGGCACTTGTTTACTGTATGGGAGCTGATTCAAGAAGGCAGAGCATCACCCTGTTCAGCCTCAGCTGGGGATATGGGTGTTCAGCGACTCAAATTTTTCACCACTCTGTGGATATCTGCGAAGTACTGTGAGTGTTGATTTTGAACTTATAAGTAAATTTTAGCAAGTAGGTGAATTCACAAATATGAAATTTGTGGTAGTTAGCATAATGATGCTAGCACAAGTCAAGACTCCTGTTCTATTTAGTTCCAATCTTTGACTCTGTGGTACCCTGCCATGCCAATTTTTCTTCTTTTTGTACTCTTTTGTTCCATTAGCCCTTCAGTTTCTCCATTGGCTTCTAGCTCCTTCCTACTAGGGTTGCACGGGTGTAAATGTTTTGAGGATAGACCTATATACAACTTGGCATCCCTGTCTGGTACAAGCTCATTCCCTCCAAAGGCAGGTCTGCATGGACTCACTATCTCTGTGTGGCACCAGTTCCTTTCTGTCAGGGGGTCACATGGATATAATGGCCTTCAGCACAGGCCTTTTTCCAGGTTTGTATGAAGTTTGATGTCTCTCTTATTATCTTATCACTGTTCCTGGGTCTGCTTGGTGATGTTCTCTGTCTTGTCTCCATGACTTCAGTGTTCTCATACACAACTAACTTCCTTTTTTTTTTTTTTAAGCTAGGCAATGGGATTAAGTGACTTGTCCAGGGTCATACAGCTAATAAGTGTCAAGTATCTGAGGCCGGATTTGAACTCAGGTCCTCCTGACTCCAGGGCTGGTGATCTATCTACTGTGCTACTTACCTGTCCCCTACTAACTTCCTTTTTACCTGGGTTTCTTCCATACATGAGGGTCAAGAGGCTTTCCTATTTTCTCTTGGTGGTTGTCCAAGATGCCTTCCAAGCTCACAAGGGTACCTTGGCTATTGACAGTGTGGTGCCATGGAAAGAACACTGAATATGGAGTCAGAAGACCTAGGTTGACTTTAAGCTCTGATGTAGATTTGTGTGACCCTGAAGAAGTCACCAAATCTTTCTAAGCCTTGGTTTCTTCATCAGGAAAAGAGAAGGTTAGAGTAGGTGGGTGTCCTAAGTTATCTTTTAGTACTCTAAGTTTGTATGAATGTATGTTATTATCATTGGTCACTGGCTTTTCAAAAATCATAAATCAACTGTGAGCTCCTTGAGGGCAGGGATTGTCTTTTGCCTTTCTCTGCATCCCCAGTGCTTAGCACAACGCCTGGCACGTGGCAGGTACTTAACAAATGCTTATTGACTGCCTGAAGCCAGATTCCCTCCCTTTGGATGATGCTTTGCCACTTCTGCTGATGGATTTGCTGGACCCTTCTATTACAGAGACCCCTTGCTTAACATAATAGATGGGTTTCTGAAAAACTGCGTGCAAATTATAGTGGCCATATTTGAGTGTGGAAATAGTGAGATGTGTTCTGACCAAGCAACAAAGAAGAAGAAACCATATGTGAAATCATCAGCACTGTCTGACCAGGCTCAAATATATGACCAATCATTAAGAATGCTGCAAGAAGGCAAGAATGTACCAATAAGACACACCTCTATGGCTAGACAATTAGTAGTCCTGTTTAGAAAACAAACTCGGGTAAATGAAATATGTTTTTTCCAGACTTCCAAGACCATGTCAGAGATAAATGAGGTAATAGCAGGAACACTGGTAGAGGAGTCAAATGACCTGGGCTCTAGTGTCTGCTCTCTCACTAATAAGCTGCGTGATGTTGGACAAGTCATTTAACCTCCCTGGGCCTCAGTTCCTTCATTTGTAAAATGACCAGGTTAGAGCAAATGATCAGTGAGGTTCCTTCTAACTCCTATATTCTTTGTTTCAAGGCTTCTCTTGGGCTCTAATATTCTCTGTCCTATGAACCCTATCAACTCAAATATTCAATGTTCTAAGATTCCCCCCCAGCTCTGACATTCTGTTCTAAGATCCTTCTCACTTCTGACATATTCTAGGGACCCTCTTGGATCTGATATTCTAGTAGACTATGATTCTATCTTTTCTCTTCATTTCTATGGGGAGCAGACAGTATTTTTTTGTTTTAAAACAGAGTTCCTTTCCTCCTCTTTCTTTCCCACCCCAATCTTTTATGCTGCATTGTATATGAAATTTGAGTATCTCGGGAAGCTTTTGTTTAAAGAAAATCTTTTTAAAAAAAATAAATGAAGCACCTTTTCATTAACTGTAGTAATCAGTCCTCTCATTTATATGCTTTGTAAGTTTGTCTTTTGGGTTCACTGATTTTTCTTAAAGGCACTGTGCTTATACACTATTTCCTGGCAGAGAAAAAAGGGTGCAGTTTTGAGTCATCCCAGACTGTAGCCAGCTAGTTCACAGGCGTTTATTGACTGAGGAACATGAGCTGGGCCCCTCGCTAGATGCTGTCATGAATCTCTAAACATCAAAACCATTGTTTCCGAAGACAAATAAGACTCTGGGGTCAAATGAGATCCGCTTTGCAGGGCAGAAGGAAGCAGCAGAGCATTAGGGGGGATTCTTCAACTAACATATTTCCCATCTCTTTGTAAACAGGAAACACTACACTCACAACCTCACAGTCAGGGGTGAATGATACAGTCCTGTTGCCTATTCACCGTGGCCCTGACTGAGGAAGCTTACCAAGTTCCAAGAAAGATGCGGAAAGTTAAACCCGTGCATTTTAATTTGGACGTAGAGAAATTTTTAAGAAAGAGGAAAAAAGAGACAGAGACAAAGTGAGAGACAGGGTGAGAGACAGAGAGGAAAAAAGGGAGGGAGGCAAAAGAAGGAAGAAAGAAAAGAGAATGAAAGAGACAGGAAGGAAGAAAAGAATGAAGGAAGGAAGGAAAGAATGAAGGAAGGAAGGAAAGAAGAGAGGGAGGGAGGGAAGGAGGTAGGAAGGAAGAGAGGGAGGAGGAGAAAATCTTAGAAGGGAGTGAGGTTTGAGCTGTTACTCTTGTGGTGGTAATGGGTTGCACTGAACCATTCTCATTCTCTTGGGTTATCCCTGAACCCATGACATATGAACAGGGCATATTGGGAAACAGCTGACTGCCATTAGGAGTACTGATGTCAAGACAACCGTTCTTTAAAGGCTCTGAACTTATGACATTGACTTTAATGGCGCTGGAGAGAAAATGTTTATCAAAGACAGAGGAGATCCATGAAATGCTGTGGTATGGGAAACGGCTTAACACAGTGTAATCTATCAGTGGACAAACAACAAATTAAGCACCTACTATGTGCCAGGCACTGTGATAAGTTCTGGGGATACAGAGAAAGACAAAAGATATTCCCTGCTTTCAAAGAGCTCGGTTTAATGTAGGAGACAACATGCAAACAACTATGTATGAACATATAAAGGATAAGTAAGAAATAATGGACAGAGAGAAGGCATTAGCATCAAAGGGGATCAAGAATGGCTTCTTGTAGAAGACAGGATTTTGGCTGAACTTGAAGGAAGCCAAGGAATCTGGGATGTAGAGATGAGGAGGGAGAGTATTCCAGGCATGGGGGACAGCCAGGGAAAATGTGGGGAGCCTCGAGTGTCTCTCTGAGATTCTGAGTAGTTTATTCCTCTGGCAGATCCACATTCCCTCTTCTCTGTTTCTCAGTTTTCCTGGCAGCTCTTATGAGTGTCAGAACAAAGAGGGACGATGCTATGAGTCTCTGGCCTCTGGCTGATAGGGATGTTGTTGCTTTTTGTGTTGGCTTTTTTCTCCCCAAAAAATCAAATTCCAGAAATCCTGATTTAAAAATAACTGAGAAAAGCAAGTTTCTCCCCTGAGCCTTTTGGCAAAAATTAAGCCCTTCACAAAGACCAATTGCACTGCCTGATTTTCAGAAACCAACCTGCTAGCCCATGGCATCTCTTTTTTGGGGGGGGGATTCCAGAACCAGGGGGGAGCAAGTATTTATTCAACTGGAAGAGAAAGGCAATGTTTACGGGGCAGAAAAATCTGGAGCCCGTGGGTCCCTGAAGGGATGGCCTTGCACCAGAGAACTTTCATCAAGCTTCTCCTGGGGCCTGCTTGCTGATATTCAGCACTGTACAGTAGTAGTCGAGGGATACAAGAGGTCCTGGAACACGGGATCCATTTCCAATCTTCTATTCAGTATCTATCTCACAGGTGAGATAAACACAGGATGGAACCTGTCCTCCCCATCACCAACTAAGGAATACCAATAATAAAGTGAAAAGCTAGTATTTATGTAGCCCTTTAAAGTTGGCAAAGTATTTTTAATATGCTTATTTATTTCATCTGAGTCTGAAAATAAGCCTGTGAGACAAGTACTAGAGGTATGATTGTCCCCATTTTACAGGTGAGAAAAACGAGGATCAGAGAAAGAGTTATACAGTTAACAAATATCAATGGATTCAAACCAACGTCTTCCTGTCTTGGAGTCTAGTGCTCTTTCCATTATAGGAATTATATTTTCTTTTCTTACTTCAGGGTAAAATTGCCTCATTTGAACCTCATAATATCCCTCCAAGGTAAGTAGTTCAAGGATTTATTTCTCCCCATTTTAGAGATGAGGAAACTGAGGCTGAGAGAAATGATTTCACCCAAGATCATACAAACAGCAAACTGCAGAAGCAAAATTAGAGTCAGGGCCCACATTATTAGTCATCTGTCAAATAAGGGAGCTGGACAAGATGATCTCTAAGTGTTCTTTCAGTACTAAACCCTGTGATCCTACAACTTTAATCTAGGGCTCTTTCCACTATACTATGTTGCTTCTATAGGGGTTCGGGGAACTATTTTTTTCTTTAAATTCAGACCCATAAATGTTTGTGAATTTCCAGCATGGAAAATCCTTCCACTGGCAGAGAGCAGTAACTCATCTGTAACTTACATTCTTCTCCCTCCCAAACCTGTTCCTGAATTTCTTTGAATTTCAAAATCATGTCTCTGTTCTGGTTCAATCTGGAACTTCCTTTCTGGACCTCCTTATTCTAGGACATCCCATCACACCTGTGGCCAAGTTCACCCTGGAATGTTTCTCCACCAGGCCTTTCTCCCATTGGTGAGTTCTCCTTGGAGCCTTCATTTTGTGGAGGGGCCCAGCGCAGTCAGACTCCATTTCCCTCCTAGCTCTGTTCCTGACTTTCTCTGGACTTCAAAATCCTGCACCCACCACACCAGGTAGCCAGGTACCTTTCCCCTTTCCCCCACCTTGTTTTTTTTTTTTAGCTCCCTTTTTTTGTGTTATCTTTACCCATTACAATAGGAGCTCCTTGAGTATAGGGACTGTCTGTTTTTGTTTTGTTTGTGTGTTTGCTAGTGTTTGTATTTCTAGTTAGCACAGGGCCACGAACATAGTAGACTCCTTTATCGAATGTGTGTGGGGGCAAGGGAAGGCAACTAGGGTTAAGTGACTTGCCCAGGGTCACACAGCTAGTACATGTGAAGTGTCTGGTCTGAGGCCAGGTTCGAACTCAGGTCCTCCTGACTCCAAGGCCAGTGCTCTATCTACTAGACCACCCAGCTGCCCCCCATAGTAAACTCTTAAGAAATATTTCCTTCATTCCTAGAGAGTTATCTGGGACTCTGAGAGGTCAAGTAACTTGCTGATCACAGAGCTAGTATGTGGCATGGTAGTTAAGGTTACAAAAGGAAGACTTGGGTTCTAATCCTAACTTTGAAACCTACTAGCCATATGACAGTGGACAAATCAATTAACCTCTCTAAGCCCAGGTTTGTCATCTATAAAATGCAGACCATGATATCTGTGGTACTTATCCACAGGGCTGTTGTGAAGGTCCAATAGAGGAATGCTTTGAAAACTTTAAAGTTCTTATGGGCTGTACTAGTTTTATTTTATTTATTTTTTCCATGGTTTGTTCCTTTTTCTCTCTTTCGTCTTTCAAAACATGACTAATACGGAAATGTATTTGATGTGATTACACATATATAACCTATATCAAATTGCCATTACCATTGTAGGGAAGGGGGAGGAGAGGGAAGGAGAAAGAAAATTTGGAACTCAAAAAATTTTTTAAAAATGAATGTTAAAAATTGTCTGTAACATGTAATTGAAAAAACACTCCATGTATATACATACATATACACACACATGCACACATACACATATATACACACGCATGTACATGCATGCATACATATATACAATACAGACACACATACACACATATACATATACACATACATGCATACATGCATACACATATACACACACATAGTTATTATGCACCAGAGGCAGGATTTGAACCCAACCAAGTCTTTTTGCTGCCTCCCTCCTCAGTTGTTAAGGGATTATTTTTTTAAGGAGCTAAAAATTTAAAATAGTCTACTTCAGTCTGTCTCTTTTTTTTCTGCCCATTTTGTGGTCATGAATTTTTTGTGATGGAGAAAACGCCTGGAAGACAGTCAAATTCCATGCTTCTTCCTCTCTTGAATTAGTGTTTATACCCCTCAATAGGGTTTTCCTCCATATGTTTTTATAACACCTTTTAAAAACAATTTGTGCTGGTTTTTCCCTTTCCTTGTTCCTGGATAAGTTCTTCCAACTGACCGCTTTCCACCTCAAAGAAAAGAAGTGGAAATTTTAAAATGTGGTGGTGTGGTGTGGTATGGTGTGGTGGGTACAACTCCAGGTGGGGTCAGGAGACTTTTCATCTCTACATGGCTCTTCTGTGTGCTTGCCATGGGACTGGAACCTGGGTGTTTCCTTTCTCCAGCTGGTGATTGCCAACCCACTGAAACTATTTATTCTGGATGGAGTCTCTTAGTGGCCAGTTAGTTGTCCGGGTCCCTGTTGCCTCCCTCTTCCACCTCACCCTCCTCCCAACATATGCCACGTTTAGATGAAAAAGTGAATTCTAGTTATGGAATGCATGACTGTCCACAAATTGTCACAATCCAGGCTCTCTCAGAAGGTGGTTTGTAGTCTTAGTCTCAAACTACAGCAGCTATCTCCGACTCCACACTTTTCCATGTCTTCTTTACATACATTAGGTACTATAGCACCACCTCTGGGCACAGTCTCCCAGCATCCACTGACACTGGCAGATTGAGTTTCCTAAGGGCAATGACTACTTTCCCCTCTATCTCTGGGCAACCCTGAGGGGCTGAAGTTTCTAAGACTGTCACTCATGAGCCCTCACTGGTATGCTTCCCTCAATATTGATTAACTAGTTGATATCAATTAGCTTTTCTTTGTATATGTGTGTGTGTGTGTGTGTGTGTGTGTATGTGTATTTATACACATGGAGTATTTTTCAATTACATGTTACAGATAATTTTCAACATTCATTTTTGTAAAATGCATATTTATGAATATATGTAGGTCCGTAGGTATTTTAATATGCTAAAGGATATTAAAATAATACAGCATATTCACAAAGTATATGTGCATTTTGAAACAGGAGAGTACTAGGACTTTGAGCAGTGTGGGAAACACTTTGAGAATTGCTTTCTATCTTTTTTTTTCTGCACATGTCACCATGTGGAGTACACCTATCAAACTCTTTGTGCTTTAGAACAGGCCTGAAGTCTCAAATTCAAACTACCATGTATCACTGAAAGGCAATAAAGTATAGCAGGTAGAAGATCAGCCTTGAAGTATGCCTCTGACACATAGTGACTATATGACCACAATCAAGTCACGTAAGTAGCGCCTTTTCACTATATGCCACAATCAATTAACTTGTCAAAGGGACCTTTCTTGAAATGCTTGAAAAGCAATTACAAAAACACCACCAATACCCCATCACCTCCAAGTGAGGGTGCCCTCTGTTCTGCACACATTCGGTTCCTGGGAAGACTGGGTTCAAACCTGAAGGACAATTGAAGTCATTGTTTAGGGAACCTATGATGCGAAGGGGTACCTCCTGGCCTGGGAGTCCTTTTCTCCCTTCTCAGAATCTTTAAGTTCACTCCTGGGGGCTGTCTAGCTGATAGATGGCTGCCTTGCTTTGCTGAGCTAGATCATTACGGGATTTAGGGTCTGAGTGGCTGGGTCTAACCATGCAACTACTGCTGCTACCAACTCTGCTGGTCTTTCATGGTTTGGGGGCTCTCTCAGTCTCACTGGTCACCACAGAAGCTCTCCTTTGAGAAAAGTCAGTCTCCTAAGGTCAAGAAAGAAGAAAATTAAAAGAAACCGAGGCACCATTCTCTCATGGCTACATGGCAGCCTGGTGAGAAATAAGACCTGCTTCCCCTCCTCCATATGTTGATGTTCAGCAACCAACCTTACTCAAAGCCATCTACTTTAACCTTTCATAAGCACCCTCAGTTCTGGCTCCGCCTCAACTGAGTCATTGGTCTTTCCTGTTCCTGAGCCAACTAGAAGATTTTCGTTATCACAAAGTTGCTCAGGGACAGAAACTGGATCCCCAAAGTTCCATGTACTGGGTTGGTAGCACAGAATATTTTACACATTTTGTGTTCCCTCCAAGAAAGGTCTATCTGCACATGCTCTAAGGACAGGGTCCTGCCCCTGTTACATGGAGAATACAGAGGGGCAAAGGATCTTTGAGTCCATAGTGGTTATCATGTTGGACTCAGGAATCAGGAAGTTCAAATCCTACCTCTAGCACTTAGCTATGTGCTCATGGGCAAGTCTCAACCTCTCTTGGTTTCCTAAAAATAAGAAGCAGAGGAAAATTGAGAAAACAAATGAGAGTGATGCAAGAAAATTATGAAAAAAGAGTGAACAGCTTGATAAAGGAGTCACAAAAATTCACTTGAAAAGAAAAATATCTTAAAAAACAGAACTGGTAAAATGGAAAAAGAGGTACAAAAATTCACTGAAGAAAAGAACTCTTTAAAAAAGTAGAACTGGTCAAATGGAAAAAGAGATACAAAAGTTCACTGAAGAAAATAATTCCTTAAAAATTAGAATTAGACAAGTGGAAGCTAATGACTCCATGGGACATCAATAAACAATAAAAAAAAATCAAAAGAATGAAAAATTAGAAGAAAATGTGAAATATTTCATTGGAAAAATAATTGACCTGGAAAATAGACAAAGGAAAAATAATGTAAAAATTACTGTACTACCTGAAATCAGTGATAAAAAAAAGTCTAGACATCATCTTTTAAGAAATTATCAAGGAAAACTGCCCTAATATCCTACAAACAGAAGATAAAATGGGAATTGAAAGACTCCACTGATTACCTCCTGAAAGAGATCCCAAAATAAAAACTCCCGTGAATATTATAACCAAATTCTAGAGCTCCCACGTCAAGGTGAAAATACTATAAGCAGACAGAAAGAAATCAAATATGGTAAGGCCACAGTCAGGATAACACAAGATTTAGCAGCTTCTACATTAAAGGAGCTGAGGGCTTAGAATATGATATTCTAGAGGGCAAAGAAGCTAGGATTACCACCAAGAATCACCTACCCAGAAAAACTGAATATAATCCTTCAGGGGGGAAAATGGATATTTAATAAAATAGAAGACTTCCAAGCATTCCTGATGAAAAGACCAGAGCTGAACAGAAAATTTGACTCTCAGATACAAGACTCAAGAGAAGCATAAAAAGGTAAACAGGAAAGAGAATTCATAAGGGATCAATAATGTTAAGCTATTTACATTCCTACATGGGAAGATACTTGTAACTTTAGAACTATGTCATTATAAGGGGAGTTAGAAGGAATATACATAGACAGAGGGCATGAGTGTGAGTTGACTTTGATGGGATGATATCCAAAAAACTAAAATTAAGTAGTGAGAAAGAAAATGTATTGGGAGAAGGGGGTAGGGAGAGTTAGATTTTTTCAAGGAGGCTCTGGCAGGTTCTGGGACTTCATACAATCAGGAAAATATCATCAGCAAATAGTAGCATCTGGATGACCTGCACATCTATAAGAACTCTCTCTTCACCCTGAACTCTGAACTAGAAATCCTCCATCACTGTGAGGAGAATACTTTTGGTGAACATAAATCTTCCTGTTTTATGTCTCACCTGATGCTTATCATCAGAAACCTACCGAACAGGGTTTTTTTTTTTTCTGTTGTTACATCTTCTAAGGGAATCTTAGATGAGTTTGAGGTCTGTTTAGGAGACACCTTGTTGGGAAAAAGCTTGTAACTCTTCTGTTCTACTGATTCAAATGCTATGAATAATAAGCACTAGAGCTTATATTCTCCACATTTTTCAGTTAATTGTGATGTGGAAAATATGTGGTCCATTCCTGAATATCTCTTGCAGAAGCCTGCTTTCCCCCTACAAATACCCTTCTTGCGTATATCCTTGATTTGTGAGAAGTATATTCTCACAAAGGTAATTGAGTAGGCGTAGAGGTAGGTAGTTATTGTCATTCTCTTGATCACCTTTTAAAAATGGTATTAATAAGGTCTAACATTTTCCCCCATATCTTTGGTATTTTCTCCTCTTTAAAATACATTGTATATCATTCCCTTTAAACCTTCATGATTGTATTACAGCCAGCATGGACTTTCTCTAAATATATTTGGTCTAACCTGATTGCTTTTCCAATCTTTGTTCTTGTTGGTGCCATTTCTACCTCCTCTAAAAGTATATCTGAGACAGATGTTAGGATCCTAGTGTAGTGGTTCTACTATCCTTGATGGAAAAAAACCCAACACTTTGTTAAAAGTTTTTTCCATTTTTCATCTCCCATTTTCATGGAACGGCTTTTCTTAACTGATTAACTTACCAAACTTTCCTCAAACTGGTTTTATCCTCCACTGTCTCTCTCTACTTTATGCAACAATATTGTTCATAATTATCCTTCATATCTCTTTGTAAAATTGTACAAATGAATTCATATTCTAGCCCAGTGTCACCTTTGGCAGCTGTCTTTAGTCGTTTGGCAAGTAAGTCAGAGGAAGAGTATTTTGCCCAAAATACCAACCTGGAGCAGGATGTGGTAGAGACCTACCTTTCTGAGCACATGACCACTAAATTCAATACTATCATAGAAGATAGAAAAAAGCCTGTTCCACATAAGGCAGAAGCTCAGAACGAGGCACAAATCTTGCCAAAGGGGTGAGGAACCGATGCTGAGAGATTTCATCCCCCAGATGAGCCAGAAGCGCCTGTGAGTCAGAGCTATGAAAGAACAGACAAATAATGAAGACAGGACTGGGAGGAATGAACAGATGGGGGAACCAAAGAGACAGAGGAGACCGACAACAGTGAGAATCCTTTCCTGGCCTGCTACTCCAGGATGGTCAAGGAGTTGGAAAATGGCATTGGTTAAGTCGAAGCATCTGAAGATAATTGGATTGTCATAAAAAAATGAAAAATCTCCTAGTACTTTCTCCAGACCTGGACTTCAGGAGCTTTGTTGGGAAAGGGTGAGGTATGTACCAGGCCTCAGAACTATCTGAACCTTCCAAGGAAGAGCCTCTCTGGATCCTCTTGCTCTGTGCCAGGCTATTTTCTATTCAGGTGAAAAATAGCATATGCAAATGCTATATAGAGTCTAAGGAAGTTTGAGTAGGAGGATGAGTACTAGGGAAAGAGTCCTGACCTTGATGTTTGCCCCCTTTGTCTGATTTTGGATGAGTTGCTTAACCTCTTCGTGCCTTACCTTCCTCATCTGTAAAATAATGATCTACTTTTTTCTCAGGATTGGAGTGACTGAGAACTACATTGCTCTGCTTAGCAGGGACAGGGGTGGAGTGAGAGAGGAATGGGTGTATGAAAGGGTGAGGAACTGAATGAAAACGATGAGAGAAGACAAGTTTCCCCTGTCACTCTTGCTCCCCAAGGTTTCTGTACTACTGCTCCAAGAGAAGCCTGCACCCATCCTGTTGGGCCATCTGGTCCGTGTTTGCCCCCACGGGACCTTTGCCAGGTAATGCTTCTTCCAGGAAGCTGGAAAACAAGATGAAATGACAGAAAGGATCTCGGAAGCCCCATCTGAATTCCCCAAGTGATCATCTAGCCACCAGGCACCCACTTCCTTATTAGGTAGCCACCTCCACGTTGAGACGCTTTTGACTGTTAGAAGTTTTTTTTTCATTTAAAGTAAAATCTGGGGGCAGCTAGGTGGTGCAGTGGATAGAGCACCAGCCTTGGAGTCAGGAGGACCTGAGTTCAAATCCGGCTCAAACACTTGACATTTACTAGCTGTGTGACCCTGGGCAAGTCACTTAATCCTACTGCCTAGCAAAAACAAACAAACAAAAAAACCCCAATAAAGTAAAATCTGCTTTTTGCTACTTCCACCCATCATCATTTTCACCCTCTTTAATATCTTCCATAGCTGATCTTCTTGCCCCCTTTATTGCCCCTCTTCTACCATACCATCACTGCAGAAATAAAAGGAGGCTGAAGGCCATTTAAACATTTTTATTGGTTTCATTGGTTGGTATGAAAAAAATACATAAAGCTATACAATATATACACAAAATAAATACATTAAGACAAAGTAACATTCAGTAACTTCCTATTGCATTTATGATAAAATTCAAACTCCTCTGGCATTCAAAGCCTTTCACAGTTTGGCTCTGACCTGTCTTTCCAAACTGATTTCATCTTTCTCCCCCTTGCATACTCTATGTTCTAGCTAAACTGGGTTCCTTGCTGTTTCCTGCACATTATATCACATCTCCTAACTCCATAGGTTTGCCCAAATAGTCTCCTATGTCTGGAATGCACTGTTTCTTTATCTCCTCATCTTGGAATCCTTATCTCCCTCCGAGGTGCAGTTCAAGTTCCACTTCCTGTATGAAATTTTTCTTGATCTCACTTCTCCCCACAGTTGTTAGTGTTCTTCCCCGTGTAACTACTCCTCTTGGTTATTTTCCCAACTTCCATTCATGTTGATGGTTTCGGTGCCTTGGAAGGTGACTTGGGTTCTAGGGGTAATCCTGTGGAACTGTACTACAAAATGATAGGTTTATGAGCCCCCATCAGTGTTCTTCCCACTTACAGTCATGTCAATAGACACAATTAGCTTTTAGCAAAGGGATTTACTAGAAAGGGATTTACTAGAAAGACATAGCAAACATAGCAGCTATTCAACATTCCCTGTCTCCACCCCCTCCCCTAAGCCTAGGCCTCACTCTCCCACAAATTTACACAGCATCTCTGAAAAGAGTGGGCATAAACTTAGGCCATAAAGGTAGTGAAACACTCATATGGCCAAGGCATCTCACAACTCTAGCAATACGGGGCTTTGATGTCCTTTATCTATCAGTGGAGCTGGAATGAGTGTTACGCTACATACCTTTTACATTTCCTGTATTTAAGGAGAAGAATGGTTGCATGTGCTCCCCCTACCTCCCACAACATGAAGATAAAGAAGAGCAGCGACTCTTTAGCTTTTGATTTCCAACTCCTTGTCCCATCATAATCATCATATTCCTCTTGAGATATTAAAAAGAAATGTTATAGGGGCAGCTAGGTGATGCAGTGGATAGAGCACCAGCCCTAGAGTCAGGAGGACCTGAGTGCAAATCTGGCCTCAGACCAGACACTTGACACGTATAACTGAATGACCCTCGGCAAGTCACTTAACCCCATTGCCTAGCAAAAACAAAAAACAAAAACAAAAAACAAAAAGAAATGTTATAGCCAACACAATGCAGCAGTGCCCTTACAGGCACAATCACAGTATGCAAGACAAAAGGGAAAGAGTCACAATAAATATGTCACAGATCTTCACAATATATCCATCTGTTAAATAAGAAATGATCATTATGATTATCCCTATTCCATATATAAAGGAATTAAAGAGGAGAGAAATTGAATGAACTTCCAAAGGTCATACTGTCACTGAAAAGACTAAGATTAGTACCTGTTATAACCAAAAGAAGGGTTACCCACACTTATCCATTTGACCCTTAGAGAGCCTGTTACTGAAAGCTCAACCCTTCCTCTCCCCAATGGAAAGGGAAAAGCAGGAAAGGTCTTAAGTTAGGAAGAGATGTTTTTAAAAAAATCTAAGCATACTAAACAAAAAGCCTTAGAAGTATGAAGTGTGTGGCTGCTGCAATACACAGAGTTCCCCAATGATGTGGGTGCACCTGCCTCTTGCTTCAGTATGCAGGCTTAAGACAAAGTTAGGAACACCACACCATGAAAGAATGCTAAGCCACCCAAACAATAGACACTGGGCCTGAAGGATGCTGGGCAGAACTGATGCAGGGAACCATAATCATTGCACTGTTTAGAACAGAAGTGGTTATCACTTTTCTAATTCTTTCCCTTCTGTCCCTTCTATTCTCTTAAGAGAGAGATGAATCTTTGTTTGCTTCCTGTAATTCATATGTGTTATCACAAGAAATTGGTTTCTCTAAGACATTGTTCAGTGTGTGTGTGTGTATTTTTTTAATTTCTAATTATTTTCTTTATTTTATCTTTGCTGTGTATTCTTTTTTTAATTAATTAATTTTTAGTTTTCAACAATCACTTCCATAAACTTTTGAGTTTTAAATTTTCTCTCCCTCCTCAAGATGGCATGCAATCTGATATAGGCTCTACATATACATTCCTATTAAATATATTTTCACATTAGTCATGTTGTAAAGAAGAATTAGAACCAATAGGAGGAACCACAAGAAAGAGGAAACAAAACGAAACAAAACAGAAGGAAAAAAAGAGCAAATAGTATGCTTCGATCTGCATTCAAACTCCATAGTTCTTTCTTTGGATGTGGATAGCATTTTCCATCATGAGTCTTTTGGAGATGTCTTAGATCTTGCATTGCCGAGAAGAGCTAAGTCTATCAAAGTTAGTCATCACAATGTGACTGTTACTGTGTACAATGTTCTGGTTCTGCTCACTTCACTCAGCATCAGACCATACAAGTCTTTCCAGGTTTTTCTGAAGTCTGCCTGCTCATCATTTCTTAAACACAATAGTATTCTATTACATTCATATACCACAGCTTGTTAAGTCATTCCCCAATTGATGAGCATCCCCTCAGTGTGCGTGTGTCTTTAGAGAAAAAAACAAAAGAAACTGAGCAGGGCTGTGGTCACCCTGGGACAGAGGGTTAAGAAAAAGAACCTTTTTTTTGTGAGTTGCCAAGCTTTGTCCAGCTGGTGGCTCGAAACAAGCCAAAGAGATTTTTATTAAAAGTTTATTATTTAAGGTCTTCCAAAATAAAGAAAACCAAGCCAATCTAAACCTAGTCATTGAATGAGTGAAGCTGTAATGTTCTGGTGGGTAGGAGGCTCCAAGCTGCTTTGAGACAGGTTTGAGTATTGGGACCTTTCATCAGTGTCTTAACTATGTCTTTGGGACAGCAGCAGATGGATATCGTGAGGAAAGGTGGATTCAAGGTTCTAGTGGAGAAGCCCAACAGAAAAGTTGCGCCATAACTTTTGGCCATCAGCAAAAGAATTTCCAGAAGCTGTAATTACCCCCTTGGAACATGTGCTCTCAGCTCAAGGCTACTTTTCCCTGAACTCAAGTACTGGCGGGAGAGGGTGCCACACTCTAAACCAGCAACTATGCCTACCCTGGGAGAGGCACTGCACTTTGGAATACAAAGACAAAATGAAAAATGGTCCTAGTCCTTAAGCTTATATTCAACTAAAGAACTATAACATATGAACACACACTTTATGTATCTTATATAATATATAACATGTATGTTCATATATGTTTATATGTCATGGCCCCCTAGAACACATAAATATATGTTACATAATATGTGTTTATATAGCATATGTTATAGCTCCCTGGAACACACACACAAATATGTGTATATGTTTTTATACATAGATTTATATATAGATATCTCTATATATTTATATATAGATAGCTACATGTATGTTTTTATATATAGCTATCTATATATTTCTACGTAGATAGCTATATGTATGTTTTTATATATAGATATCTATATGTATATGAATGTCTATATTTCCTATGGTGGAATTCTCCATAGATTCCCTCAGGAATTCATGCTGATACACACGTATAATATATAGATTATATATAATGTGTGTATATATATATATATAATCATATATACACACCTATGTGTATATATGATAAAGATAGAGCAAGATCAGAAATACAAATATATCCCCTAAGCCAGGGATACATTTTCCCCTACACCACTTCTGTGCCTGGGGAGAGTAGGCACAAACTTAAAATGGTTGCTGCGAAGCATTTGCTCCACCAAGTTCACTTCTGAATACAGCAGAGTCAATGAAGGAGGCTGCTTCCTGGCTTCCTGAAGCCAGATTCTTGTGCTGAGCCACTGTTGGGCTAGGTCAAGCAAGTCACTCGGGCCCTCATCCTTCACTAGGCTTGCAAACTCTGGCATGGTCTCATCTCTAAATACTTGTTGCTCTCTCCACCTTTGGTGGCTCACAAGTCTGCAGTCTAGTCCATTGCATCTCCAATACTCCTTCACCTAAAGCAGGAAGAACTAGACACTATAGAAATGTAAGCAACAGAAGAAACATGACTTTGTTTAGACCCCAGGTAAAGGGATATAGGCTACTGGCATTCTCCCCACCTGGAGGCTTGCAGCAGACCTTGACTCCTCACTCAAAGGCAGCCAGGCAGAAAAAAAGTGGAGTTGCTCCTATGGAAGCCTTTGGATGCATTTCTAGTTTCGACTCATCAACCAATCAAAAAGGAAAGCAGTAAGGGGAGGGAAAACCTCATAGAGGAAGAAGAGAAAACTAATAACTAAAAAGATCATTTCTTTAGAGGTAGAAGAGAAGATAGACGTCAACTCGTCCTTCACTTTCACTGTACTAATGTGGAAATGGAGTCCTAGAGAAGCGAAGTGACTTGCAAATCTTGACATAGACAGTGACAACGTCAGGATTTGAACCCATGATTTCTTACTCTAAATCTAATGCTCTATGGCATCATAGGAGGTGGCCCACGTGCTGATCCTGATGGGAAGTGAGGCATGCTAAGAGCTGGAGGGGAGAAGGAACGTGGGAGACGATCTTTGTAAAGACACGGGCGCAGGATTTGGATTGTCAAGAGTGGCAAACATCAAACAAGCCAAATCAGTAAAGGCATAGAGTGGGCAAGGAGATGATGAGCAATAATCCTGGAAAAATAAATTGAAGTCAGATTAGGAAAGGCTTTAAAGGCCATTCGGAGGGATTTGCATTTTATCTTAGAATCAGAAGGGATCTACTGAAGATTCTTCTGTAGGCAGGTGATGTAGCCAGATGCGCATTTTAGAAGGATTTTTTTTAAGTTTGTAGGGAATGGATCAGGGAGTGAAGGGACTGGAAGTTGGGAGCCCAACAAAGAGGCAATAGTCCAAGTGGGAGGTACAGTAGCAGTCATGTGAGTGGAGAGAGATGGATAAGGGAGATATTTTGGAGATAGAATTGATAAAATCCGACAACTGATTGGATGGGGATGGTGATGAGGAAGAGGGAAGGATCAAGGCAGCACCATAATCTAGAGACTAACACCATAAAAAGGTATGTCACAAAGATGAATACTATTGGGCTATCATGAATGTGATGGGAAAAGGGCCCTATCCAGCATTCCATCGTTGCCACAGGAAATCCTAGACAACTCTAGACATGGTGAGTATAGAATGACATGAGATTTCAAAACAAAAACATTTGGAAGAGGAAAAGGACTTCTCTTCATGCTAGTGCTTCTCATTTACTATACTCCACAGCCATGGTTCTCTGGGGAGCCAGAGGTTATAAGGTGCAGGTCAGTGTATGTGGGCATTACTGCCCTCTGCTGGAAGGATTGCTCAAGGCCCTTATTTGGCTCTCGGAATTTGTGTCTTTAGCAGAGAAGGACCAACAAATTCGCGCTTTAGGAATAGGGAGAACTAAGACTCTCCCTTTTCAGTCACCTCTTTGCTCAGGTAAAAACAGCAGAACATAGGATCCTAGTCGTAGACCTGGAAGGCACTTCAAAGGTTATTTAGTCAAGGAGTTCCTAACCTGGGGTCTGTGAACTTCCAAAAAATAGTTTTGATAAATGTATTTCAGTATAATTGGTTTTCTTTGTAATCTTATTCTATTTTATGCATTTAAAACATTATTCTGAGAAGGGGTCTAAAGGCTTCACTGAATTACTAAAGGTGTTCATGACACAAAAAAGGTTAAGCATTACTGATTTGGTCCAACTTCTTCATTTTGTGGATGAGAAACTGAAGACTAGAGATGTTAAATGACTTGCCCAGGATCACACTGTAGCTAGTGAATTTGTCAGGGAGAGGTTTGAACTGGGATATAGTACATCTTGTGTGAGGAACAGAAAGGAGACCAGTGTCTCTGGACTTATAATACTGAGCAGGGGCAGGTATAATATATAAAAAGACTGGAAAGGTAAGGGGTGGAAGTTCAGTTTATGAAGGGCTGTGAATGCAAAATGGAGTATTTTATATTTGATCTATGTAATAGGTGGTAGGAAGATTATTTTTTTTTGTACTTAATAGTATTTTATTTTTTTAATTACATGTAAAGAGTTTTTAACATTTATTTTTGTAAGATTTTGAACTCCAAATTTTTCTCCCTCTCTCCCCCCCCTCCCCAAGACAGCAAGCAATCTGATATGGGTTATACATGTACAATCATGTTAAACATATTTCCATATTAGTCATGTAGTGAAAGAAGAATCAGAACAAAAGGGAAAAACCATGAGAAAGAAAAAGCCAAAAAAAAAAAAAAAAAGCAAAAATAGTATACTTCAATCTGCTTTCAGAATCCATGGTTCTTTCTCTGGATGTGGAAAACATTTTCCATCACAAGTCTTTTGGAATTATCTTGGATCACTGTATTGCTGAGAAGACATCAGGTGACAGGGAATTTATTGGAGTAAAGGGGTGACATGGTCAGACCTGAGTTCTGGGAAGATCATTTTGGCTGAATGGAGAAAGGATTGGAATAGGGAGAGACCTAAGGCAGAGAGACCAACCAGCAGGCTATTGCAATGGTCTTGGTGTGAGATAATTAGGTCCTGCACCAAGCTTGTAGTAGTGTCAGAGAAGAGAAGGGGGTATATGTGAGAGATGTTGCAAAAGTGGAATTGACAGACTCTGGTAACAGTTTGGATAAGAAGGGATGAGAGTCAAGGATGGCACTAGGTTGTAAGCCTCGGTGACTAGGAAGATGGTGGTGCCCTCAAAGTAATAGGGAAGTTAGGAAGAGGGGAAGATTTGGAAGGAAAGATAATGAGCTCAGTTTTGAACATATTGAGTTTAAGATGTCCATGGGAATCCAGTTGGAGATTTCCAATAGGAATTTGGAGATGAGAGACTAGAGCTATTTGTAGAGGTTAGGTAGAGATAAATAGATTTGAGTCATCAGCATAGAGATGATAATTGAATCCATGAGAGTTAATAAGATCATGTGAAATATGAAGCACTCCAATAGGAGCTTGTGATCTATAGCATGAGAAACTCCCCTTTCCCAATTTTCGGAGGCTACCCCTATAGCCTTGAGAGCTTCTGTTGCATCAGTGCTTTGGGGACCTAACTTGTCAATGCAAGCAGGAGTGGGATAATAACTTCAGAGTACATATATGTTATACTAGTTAGGAAATTATTATGTCAGAGAGGAAGGCCTTAATTTTGTTGGCTGCACTGAAAGTGAATAGAAAGGGTCAGATACGAGATATTATGATAGAAACAGCAGGGCTTGGCAATTGATTGTATCTGTGGGATGAGGTGGGATAAATCCAAGGCCATGAACTTGGATCTCAGAAATGTAGAACCTTATAGAGTTATAATATATTGGAAGCCATCTAGTCAAACCCATACTGAAACAAGATAGGGATAGGGACTGGACCTGGGATTTTATTGGCATAGAGAACTCCCAGGTGAGGAAATTCCCTCTATCATTGTAGGGCAGTTCCTCTGCAATTTAGAGTCTTAGGGAGGTGCCTAGAGGTTAAGTGTTTTACTCCAGGCCACACAGCCAATATTGGAGTTAGGACTTTAACCCAAGTCTTCCTGCTTTTCTATTCATTACATCATGCAATCTCTATTGAGGCAATGTGATATAGTGGCTAGAGTGCCAGACTCTTAGTCAAGAAGACCTGGGTTTAAATTCTATCTCAGACACTGGAATAAGAATCCCTTCAGATATATTGACAAGTGGTCATCTAGTAGCCTCTGCTGAAAGACCTCCCATGGTGGGATGCCCACTGTTTCCCAAGGTAGCCCATTTTACTTTTAATAGCTCTAATAGCTTCTAAGAAAGTTTTTCCTTTCTTCAAGGCTAAATTTACTTCTGTAATTCCTGCCCATTCCTTCTAGTGCTGCCCTCTACTTGGTGGTCAAGTAAGAATATATCCAATTCTCTCTCCATGTGAGAGCCCTTCAAATACTTGAATAAAACCACTGTACCCCTCCTAAGTCTTCTCTCTTCTAGACTTAACATTCCCATTTTCTTCAAACAGTCTTTAATATAGCAAAGTCCATCACCATTCAAGTTACCCTACAGCTTTAGCCCATCCCAAAATGTGGTGGCCAGAACTCAACAGAGTACTCCCAATATGGTCTGACTAGGGCAGAGTGCAGTGGGCATGATCACCTTCTTTCTCCTAGACACAATGCCTCTTTTATTCTAGCCTTACATTGCATTAGCTTAACAGGTTGCCATATCACACCATCCATCATGTTATGCACTGAGATAGCAAGCATTTAATAAATAATTTCATTCATTCATCTTGTATTTGTGGAGTTGATTTTTAAGCCCAACTGAAAGATTTGACATTTATACCTATCAAATACCATCTTATTAAATCTGGCCCAATGTTTAAACCTTTTTGGATCTTTGCTTTAGCAACTAGTGTGTTACTTCACAGAACAAATCCCCCTAATAAAAGGATTTGTTCCGTAAAACTTGAACTCAGTCAAAAGGCCACACCCAAGGACATAGAAGGCCACATGTGGCCTGAGGCCCCCACCCCTGGACTAGACTTTTGCCAAGAATCAAAGTAAAGTAATTCCTGCCCATCCCTTCTAGTGCCCTCTACTTGGTGGTCAAGTAAAAATATACCCAATTCTCTCTCCATGTGAGAGCACATAGCTTAAAGCTTAAAGATTTTTATGAAACTTAGAACGTTTGCTCTTCTCTAATCCTGCAGTACTTATCCCATTTTCAATGATCTTTTGAAGATCACTAATAGTGACTTAGCAATCCCAACTGGCAATTCTTTCAGTATTCAAGAATGTATTTCATCAAGACTGGTGATTTAATATCGTCGTGGGGACTTAGGTGTGTTCTTAATATGTGCTTATTTTATTAAGCAACTCTCAATTAGTCCTTTTTTGTTTTGCCCTTTTTTCAATACAAAAATCATTCTCCTTGGTTGAGAAAATAGAAGCAAAATAAATGTTTAAAAGTTCTACCTTCTCTCCATGATTCATTATAATTTCATCTTCCTAAGTAGTGGTAGCATCCCTTTTTTGTTTCTACTCTTTTTCCTAACACAGTTTTAAAAATCTATAGTTTTTTTTTAGTTTTCTTAAGCTTTCTTCATCAGCCTCAACTCATTTGGAGCTTTAGCACTTCTGACAATATTCTTCCAGGATAATGCCACATTTTTTCTACTCATCTTCTGTTACCTGTCATTGCATCCAACTATTTCTGTATGGGTGATTTAAAATTTTGAGTTAATCACTAAGTTCCTTGTGAATCCACATTGATCTGTTTTTCTTATCATCAGAATTATTTACTTTTTGTGCCTTTAGAATTTCAAATTTTAAGCATCTCACCTCTTTTGGATTAAGTTGCCTTGTAGATTTTTAATGTAGTGTATTTTACCCATCTTATTTCCAAACCCTTTGAAATATGTCTCCCAAAATCTAGGGCACCAAACTATGCTTGAATTTTATCTCTTTCTCAATAAAAAAATTCTAATATTAACTATTTCCCCTCAAGGGTCCCATAATTTCCTCCCCTGTTGGTAAAATTCCACTCTTTTTCAGGTTGGCAAAATTTCTATCCCTGATGGTAAAAATTAGATCCAGAAAATTATTTCCCCTTATTCATTTGTTTGACTTTTGTAGGATGAATATAAACTTCCTGAGGGAAAAATTGTGATTAATCTTTCTTCTTTAAATTTAATTTTTTAATGAACAAAAATCTATCTTCTCTCTCTCCTGCCTTCCCCCCACACTGAAAAAGAAAAACAAAACCTTTGTAATAAATATGAAAAGCTAAACAAAAAAAATTCCACATTTGACACGTCCAAAAAACAGGTTTCAATATGTGCTCTGAGTCTATCACCTCTCTTTCAGGAGTTAGGTAGCAAGTTTCATTATGAATTATTTGAATTCCAAAGGATTTCAAAAGTTGGACATTGTGTTGATTAGAGTTCTTAAGTTTTTCACATTTGTTTCTCTTTATAATGTTGTTACTATTGTACAAAGTGTTCTTCTGGTTCTGCTCACATCACTTGACATTAGTTTATACAATTCTTTACAGATTTCTCTAAAACTATCCCCTTCATCATTTCTTACAGCACAATAATTGTCCACAATATTCATATGCTATATACCGTAATTTGTTTAGCCATTTCCCAATTGATGGTGGGCATTTCCTTAATTTCCCGTTCTTTGTCACTTCAAAAAGATGTGCTCTAAATATTTTTGTACATAAATCCTTTCCTTCTTTCTTTGATTTCTTGGGGTTATAAGCCTATTAGTGTTTTCTGAATGGCTGGATTGGAACAATGTATAGTTGTACCGATAGTGAATTAATGTACCTGTTTTCCTACAGCCTCTATAGCATTGGTCATTTTTCTTTTCTGACAATTTTGCTGACTTGATGGGTTTGAGGTGAAATCTCAGAATTGCCTTAATTTTCATATGACTGTTGATAACTTGGACTTCTTCTTATGAAAACTGCTTGATCATATTTTTTGAACATTTATCAACTGGTGAATAGCTCTTATTCTTATAAATTTGAATCAGTTCTTTATATATCTTAGAAATGAGAATTTTATCAGAGAAACTTTCTGCAAAGATTCCTCCCCTCCCCAGTTACCTGCTTCTCTTTTAATTTTATCTATATTGGTTTTGTTTGTGCAAAAACTTTCATGTTTTTTTTTCTCTGTCCTTTGTTTTGTCATTAGCTTTTCCCCTATCCATGGATCCAAAAGTAATTCTTCCCTGCTCTTCTAATTTGTTTTTGGTATCACTCTTTACCACTCAGTCATGTACCCATTTGGAGCTCTTTGTGATATATAGTATGAAATGTTGGTCTATACTTCTATACTTATTTTTTTTTCCAGATTGCTTTGCAATTTTCCCAACAATTTTTTGTCAAATAATGAGTTCATGTCCCAAAATCTGAGCTCTTAGGATTTATCAAAAATTGACTATTATGTTCATTTGGTTCTATATATTGTATACCTAATTTGTTCCACTGATTGACTTCTCTATTTCTTAACAAATACCAAATCATTTTTATAATTTAGTGCTTTGTAGTATAATTTGAGATCTGGTATTGCTAGGCCTTCTTCCTTCACATTTTTTTCATTAATTCCTGTGATAGTCTTGACCTTTTTTTCCTCCAGATGAATTTTGCTATTTTTTGCTAGCTCTAGCTCTATTCTTTGGTAGTTTGATTGACACTGAATAACTAAATTAATTTATGTAGTATCATCATTTTTATTATATTGGCTCAAGCTATGCATGAGCAACTTATATTTCTCCAATTATTTGGGTCTGTCTTTATTTGTGTAAAGAAGGTTTGTAGTTGTGTTAATATATTTCCTGTGTGTCATGATATGTAGACTAATATTTTATATAGTCTATAGTTACTTAAATAGAATTCCTCTATCTTTTCCTCCCAGGTTTTGTTGGTAATATACAGAAATGCTGATTATTTATAAGGGTTTATTTTAAATTTTACAACTTTGCTGAAGTTGATCTCTTGTTTGATTTTCAGGATTTCTATTCTGGTGTTAAATTGGCTTTTTTAAAAAGTTATTTTTCTAGATTTCATTGTTGTGTGCCCACTTTGTTGATGTGTTCTTTCTCTCTTTTGTTGATGAAAGTTTTTAGAGTTATAAAATTTCTTCTAAGGACTACTTTGGTAGCATCCCCCAAATTTGAAGTAAAGAAGGAATAGATAAAACTTTGTTAAGTACTTACTATGTGCAAGGCACTGTGTAAAGTTCTGGAGATAGAAAATTAAGAATATCTCTGCTCTCATTCAAATTGGGGGGGAGCCATACATGTGGAAGACTTCGGTTATTAGTCAGATGGAAAATTCCTGTGTTTTTAGGGCATAGTGTCAAAACAGATAATAATACCTCTTCTTTAATGTCATTTCCAGTAATAAGATAATATCAGGTTAGAAGGTCAAACCATTTGACTGTGCCAAGGACTTTTACATCAAGAACTTTCTTTTCTAGGTTTTCAGTAGCTGTGACTGTAGTACCTGCAGAAGCAGTTGCCTAGCTGTGTTTCCATAGGCATTGCTTCCCAGGATGACGGCTGAAGGCTGTAGGCGGGAAACATTGCTATTTCTAAGGCTCTTAGGTTCGGGATCCTGGGCTGTCTCTATCAGGATCTGCGGAGAGATGGTGGTCAAAGTGGTGCTGGTGACTTGGTTTGCCCAGAATGTGACACTTCCTTTTTCTCTCAGGGATTCCTTGC
This sequence comes from Vombatus ursinus, assembly GCF_900497805.2. Taxonomy (NCBI): domain Eukaryota; kingdom Metazoa; phylum Chordata; class Mammalia; order Diprotodontia; family Vombatidae; genus Vombatus; species Vombatus ursinus. Next base: position 4,516,512 of record NW_020954662.1, on the reverse strand, counting down.
TGCTTCAGCCATTCTGTCTTACCTGCCCTGTGTATGGCAATTGGTTGGCATTTGATGGAGATAGCTAGCCCTTTGTCCACAACAGTTTCTTCCTGGATGATGGCTGTGAGGCCTGAGCTGGAAGTGGGACAAGTAGTTTGAAATTATCTATTATTTCTGTGATTTGTTCTTTGATCCACTCATTCTTTATAATTAAGTTTTTCAGTCTTCAATTAATTTTTAATAATTTCTTCAATGGACTTTTATTGAATATAATTTCTTATTGTGGTCAGTAAAAGATATATTTAATTTTTCTGCATTTGTTCATGAGGTTTTTATTCCGTTACACATAATCAATTTTTGTAGAAGTGCCATGTGCAGCTAAGGAAATAGGTATACTATTTCTTTCCATTCAATAATCACCAGACATCTGATGTTTCTAAAATTCTATCCAGGTCCTTAACTTCTTATTTATTTTTTGGTTAGATTTCTCTAGGTCTGAAAGGCATACATTAAGGTCCTCCACTATCATAGTTTTACTATCTATTTCTTCTTATGCTTTCCTATTCTTCCATTTCCCCTTTTCACTTTCCCTCCTGGTTCCCTGTTGAGTGAAATGTATTTTTATACTCAACTCTGTGTGTGTGTGTGTGTGTGTGTGTGTGTGTGTGTGTGTGTATTTTCCCCTCCTTTGACCAGTTCATATGAATGTGAGGTTTAAGTGCTGCTCACTCCTTGTACCCCTTCTTTCTTGTTTGCAGGGTCTTCTACTTACGGACTCCAATTGCGTGAGAAATTTCTGATCAAGATTTGGTCTGGTGCATTTTCTACATCTTTATGGAATAGTTGTGAGGGGGTAGCAGGGCTGAACAACTTCTTACTACTTCCCCATTTGGCTGGCCCTCTCAATCTTGTCTTTGTATCTCCAATGCCTAGCAAAATGATCTGCATACAGTAGGTGCATAATAAGTGCTTGTTGGATGAAACAAAATTATCATTAAGGAAATTTATTAGCAGCACCACTTTTGAAAAAGAGAAAATTCCAGCAGACATTTGAATACTAAATCTGTCATCATGCTTCCATCATGTACCGTGTTTCCATGGCTTGTGATCTATTTGCCAAATTGATCTATTTTTTCCCATCTAGGTCAATGATAGTCTGACTTTGCTGATCTTTGCCTAAAGGCTTTTTGTGGGAGGACGGCTGTACCATTAACAGATAATGTTTTTGGTTTTTTTTTTAAGGCAATTGGGGTTAAGTGACTTGCCCAGGGTCACACAGCTAGTAAGTGTCAAGTGTTTGGTCTGAGGCCAGATTTGAACTCAGGTCCTCCTGACTTCAGGGCCGATGCTCTATCCACTGTGCCACCTAGCTGCCCCCATTAACAGATAATTTATAAAAACAGCTAATTAGAACTGCAAAGGTTTTTAGGGATCATCTTGCTTAATTCCTACATTTTAGAGATGAGGAAAATAAGACCTAGAAAGATTAAGATTTGTCCAAGGTCATATCAGTGGTCTCATTAGAATCCAGATACCTTTTTTTTAAGGGGGGGGCAACTGGGGTTAAGTGACTTGCTCAGAGTCACACAGCTAGTGTCAAGTGTTTGGTCTGAGGCTGGATTTGAACTCACGTCCTCTTGACTTCAGGGCCGGTGCTCTAACAACTGCACCACATAGCTGCCCCTACAACCCAGATATCTTAACTCATAGTCCTGAGCTATTTCCTTCATACTACCCATATTTCTTGGTTTCTAAAACTGTCTTTAGAAATGGGGGGAAAAGGAAAAGAACCTATATGTTCTAAAATATTTGTAGCAGCTCTCTTTGGGGTGGCAAAGAACTGGAATTTTCAGGGAAGCCCATCAATTGTTAATGGCTAAACAAACTGTGGTATATGATTGTGACAGAATACTATAAAAAATGCTAAAAGTGCTATAAAAAATGGTGAGCTTGTTGATTTTAGAAAGACACGAATAGACTTGCATGAAATAATGAAGAGTGAAATGAGCAGAACCAAGAGAATGTTGTATACAGTAACAACAATATTGTTTTAAGAACAACTTTGGGGGCAGCTAGGTGGTGCAGTGGATAGAGCACCAGCCCTGAAAGGAACTGAGTTCAAATTGGGCCTCAGACTTGACACTTACTAGCTGTGTGACCCTGGGCAAGTCACTTAACCCCAATTGTCTAAAAAGAACAACTTTGATTGAATAGATCATTTTGACTATTATAAATACAAAATTAACTACAAAGGACAGGTGAAGAAAGATGCTATCTGCATCCAGAGAAAGAACTGATAAATAGAAGTATGTATAGAATGGTTTTATATATCTATACATATTTGTGCCTAATGGTAGCCTTTTCTAGGGGGTAGGGAGGGAAGAAAAAAAGGGGAAAAAAGAAAGTTATGTAATAACTTTATCATATATTTAAAAGGAATAGCAAATTGTATGTAATAGATTTGCAGTTTCATGTATAATCATCTTTTTTTTCTATTCTACTACATTACAGAAATGCTTGTTTTATTTCTTTTTTTCTTCACCTTCCTTTCCTCCCCCCTCTCCAAGACAGCATGCAAGCTGATATAGGCTCTACACATACATTCATATTAAACATATTTTCACATTAGTCATGTTATAAAGAATTAGAACCAATTTGTTTTATTTCTTAAGTTCAAAATAAAATTAATTAATTAAAAAAAGAAATGGGGGTAGAAACATAAAATACTCACTTGCATAATACTGCACAGTGAGTAGGTACCAGACAGTAAGAGAGTTTAAATTATTTAACCATATTATTTAGCCTTTCCAGTGAAGTGTATTTGAAAGACAAAAACCATTTTCCTCAGGATATTGCTTCACTATTTGCTTATAAATAATGTAATGATAACTCATATCTCCATGCTGTAATAACATTCTGGATAAGGAGAACCTTCTTGACTGCAAGGGACATCATGTCCCAGTCTCCTCACCTGGCCTCTTCATGACTGCAGGGGATAGGAAGAGACAGCCTGGCCTGGCCTGGCCTGCTTGCAGGAGAAAGGAAAGAACTTTCCATCAACTCCCCACATTGTTCCTCTCACCTAACACCCTGAGAAGACTCCTTCTTGAGGTCAGACTCCTGGGGATATTAATACCTGAACTCATTCATCAATAATGAACAAATTCCCACCCTATAATATCTTCCCCATTTCAGTGTTTTGGAAATTCCTGCTGTCATTATTCGAACCCTATTTTCCATTCCCCACTCCCTGCTCTTTCATTCCTACCCTCCTCAACCCAAATTTCAATATCTTACTCTGACACTACTCACTGTGTAGGTAACAGACCTGCTCTTATCTTAAATCTTTTCCTCTCCCACTCTTTCCATCTCTGATGGCTGTCACTGAATTCTGGCTCCCTCCTGGTAATGTGGCCTCCATGGCCAACCTTTCTAGCTCCGGTTGTACTCTCACTCATTTCCATGACTCACTGGTCAAAGTAGGGGAGTTAGAATACTCTTTGCTCCCGATGATCACTTCCAGTCTTTCACTCGTCCACCATCATTCAGTAACCTCTCCTCCTTTTAGGTTTACTTAATCTATATTTACTACCCAACCATAATTCTGGTAATTTGTGTATGGACCTCTATGACTTCCTTCCTACTCCAATGAATTCAGTGCCCATAGTTGAATCTCTCCTCACCAACTCCTGCCCTCATACAAGGAGATTTCAATGTACATATTGATACTCCTCAACACCCTAATCTTCTGGTTCCTTGGTTCACTCGTTTCCCATGACCTACTCCTCCATCTAGGTGGACTGAGTCTCCTATAAATTTATATTACACAATCTTAACTGGGCCCTCACTGCTGCAAGGCAATCTTTTTTATTTTTTACACCTTCCTAATTAACTCACTATCCCACTCACTGTGGTGGCTTTTCCCAACCTTTTCACCCCTTCTCAAATCTCTTATGGCTCTTCTTCTCTCCAGTCTTTCAGCTGAGAACCTTGCCTCATATTTCTTTTTTTATTATTTATTTAATATTTTATTTTTCCCCAATTATATGTAAAAACAATTTTTAACATTCATTTTAAAAATTTTGAGTTCCAAATTCTCTCCCTGCCTCCCTCCCCACCCCCCTCATTGAGAAGGCAATTTGATATAGGTTATTTATTTGTAGTTATGCAAAATATATTTCCATATTAGTCATATTGTAAAAGAAAACACAGACCAAAAAAAACCTCTCAAGACAAATAAAATTTAAAAACTATGCTTCAATCTGTATTCAGACACCATCAGTTCTTTCTCTGGGGGATGGATAGCATTTTTCATCTCAAATTTTTCAGAGTTGTCTTGGATCCTTGTATTTCTGAGAATAGCTAAGTCATTCACAGCTGATCATCTTACAATATTGCTGTTACTGTGTATAATGTTCTCCTGGTTCTACTCATTTCACTTTGCATCATTCATGTAAGTCTTTCCAGGATTTTCTGAGAGCATCTTGCTCATCATTTCTTATAGAACAATAGTACTCCATCATAACAATATACCACAATTTGTTCAGCCATTCCCCAATTGCTGTGATGATGTATCACATTGTAAAGGTGACACAAGTTTGGCCAGGTTCTACCAAACTGGAAACTGTCCAAGAATGGCATCCCCTCAATTTCCCATTCTTTGCCACCAGAAAAGAGCTACTATAAATATTTTTGTATATATAGATCCTTTTCCTTTTTGTTTTTTATCTTTTGGGATACAAACCTAGCAGTTTCCCTCATATTTCATTGAGAAAATTGAGGCCACTCACAATGAATTCCCTCTTCTCCCCTCCTCTTCATCTCATATTACTCATATACCTTCTGCAGCTATCTCCTTCACCCTCGTCTTGCATGAAGAGGTGGCCCTCTTCCTTTCCAAGGCTAGTCTGTCCACCTGTGTAATTGATCCCATTTTATCCCATTGTCTCTAATAGATTGCTCCCCCTATAGTCCCCATTCTCTCACTTATTTTTACCCTCTCTCTCTTGATTGACTGCTTCCTTACTGCCTACAAACATATCCATGTCTCCCTCATTCTCAAAATACCCTCACTGGATCCATCAATCCTCACTAGCTACTATCCTATATCTCTTCTTTTCTGGCTAAAGTCCTTGAGAAAGTCTTCCACAATAGGTGCTTCCACTTATTTTCTCTCATTCTCTTCTTAATTTTCTATAGCCAGGCTTCTGACTTCATCATTCAACTGAAACTGCTCTCTCCAAAGTTACCAATGATTTCTTAATTGCCATATCTAATGGCCTTTTTTCAGTCCTCATTCTTCTTGGCCTCTCTACAGCCTTTGACAGTGAATCTTCTCCTTGATAATTTTTTTCTCTCTAGGTTTCCATTACTCTTTTCTATCCTGATTCTTCTCCTACCAATCTGAGTGCCCCTATTCAGTTTCCATAGTTAGAAATTCATCCAGGTCTCCTCTTCCAATACTAAGTGTCCTCCAAGGCCAATCTATCCCTCTTCTCTTCTCCCTTTATACTATTTCCTTTGGTGACTTCAACTCCTAAGGATTCAATTATCATCTCTCTGCTAATGATTTTCAGACCTACTTATTCAGCCCTAATCTCTCTGCTAATCACCACTCACATCTCAAACTGCCTATTAGACATTTAAAACCGGATGTCCCATAGCTATCTTAAACTCAAAATGTTCAAAACAGAACTCATTATCTTTCTCCCCAAACTCTCCCAACTTCCTTATTATTGGTGAGGGTACCACCATTCTCCTGGTGCCCCAGATTGTAAATTTAAGTGTCATCTTTAATGCTTCACTCTCTCTTACCTCCTCTATCCAATCTGTCATCATCATCTACGGTTTCTATCTTCTAAAGAAAAGCTCTTCCATATGTTCCCTTCTTTCCTCTGATACTACCACCAGCTGGGTGCAGGTCCTTATCACTTCCCACCTGGACAATAGCAATAGCCACAAGTCTCAGCTGTCATATTTATCTTCCTAAAGTACAATCTATCTATGTCCCCCAGAATCAATAAAATCCCTATCACTCCCAAGATCAAATGTATAATTGTTTGGCTTTTAAAGACCTTAATAACTTGGCCCCCTTCTACATTTCTTTGTATCCCCAGAGCTTAACAAAGTGCCTGGCACATAGTAAGTGATTAATAAATGCTTGTTGACTAACTGGATTATAATCCACTTTAGGATGATGATAACTAACATTTTTAGCATCAGTCATTATCATTATCAAAACTCATTAACTCAAAGTCATTAACATTCTGGATTTGTAGTTTATTTTTTCTTTTCAAGTTCTGTGGGGTTAATAATACAGCAAGGTCTCTCTGTTCAGGGAATTTACAAAGCAAATGTAAGGAGAGAAAAATCTGAAAATGTTAGCTTGTTGGAACAGAAATACAGTATGGTGGAAAGATTCCTCAACTAGCATTTAGAAAACAGCTGGGCTTGGATTATGACTCTAACACTTACTAACCGGGTGATCGTGGGCAAGTAGCTCAACCTTTCTTGGCCTCAGTTTCCTCATTTTTAAAACAGAGAGGAAAATAAGAATTCCCATTTCAGTGTTCTGAGAACCAGCCTGACTTTTAAACCTGTACATGCTATAATTATCATTTACATGTGCCATTAATATGTAAGAACCAGTCTGCTGTGATGATGTATCACATTGTAAAGGTGACACAAGTTTGGCCAGGTTCTACCAAACTGGAAACTCTCTAAGAATGGACCTGATATGGACACTCCATGGGTGGTGCTTTAGCTTCCTTGCTAGCTCTGATATTCTATGTTCCAAGGCCCTTCCCAGTTCTGACATCCAGAGTTCTAAGGACCCTACGAGTTCTGAAATTCTGGGTTCTAAGGGGCCCTCCCAGCTCTGCCATTTTCTGTTCTAAGGGCCCTCTCAGTTCTAACATTCTCTCTTCTAAGGGCTCTTCCTAGCTCTGACACTCTGGGTTCTAAGGCCCTTCCCAGCTATGACATTCTCTGTTCTAAGAGCCCTCCCAGCTCTGACACTCTGGATTCTAAAAAACTTCCCAGCTATGACATGCTATGTTCTAAGAGCCCTCCCAACTCAGACATTCTGTGTTTCTAAGGGTCCTCCCAGCTCTGACATCCAGTGTTCTAAGAGCCCTCCCAGCTCTGACATCCAGTGTTCTAAGAGCCCTCCCAGCCCTGACATCCAGTGTTCTAAGGCCCTTCCAGCTCTGATACTAGTGACGTCAGTTGCTTCATCGCAGGTATAAATGGCTGATGGCTCAGTAACAGCTTTTTACAAGAATGAATGAATTGAATGAATGAACCTGTCTGCGCCAGAAGCCGCGGGCACGCACACCGAGGGCACTTCCCAGGCCACAAGGAGGCCTCCAGCCCTGACTTCTGTGAGACTCCCGCCGCCGCTGGGCTCCCTGCAGGCCGGGCTCCAAGGTCAGGCCAGGGAGGCTCACAGTCTGTCACCTTGACGACAAACCGAGAGGACATCCGGAAGAAGGCGGAGCCAAGCAGGTCAATCTCGCGATAGTTGGTCCGCCGGCTTCTCGTTCGGAGATTCGAGCCGAAGGTGGCGGACATCTCGCGAGACTTTGCCGGTGTCAGGGCGCCCAGGCCGGCTGTGAGGGAGCTGAGGCTGGACGTGAAACTGGCGCTGGAGGGGCCGCGGCTGCTGCGAGGGAACATGTCCGACACAGACCTCGGCAGGAAGTGGGACCGGTGCTTGGCCGACACTGTCGTGAAGCTGGGTAAGGGTCCGGGGCCCGGGGTCGAGGGCAGGCCTGGGCAGCGCGGCCCGTGGGCGGGACTGCAAAAAGGCCCCGGCTCGAGGCCTGCGTGGGGCAGGACCTGGCCTCCTGGGGCCCTGGAGCTGGAGCGGGAAGGGACCCAGGGGCAGTCATTGCCCTGAAAAAGATCTCCAAGCGCTCTCCCAGCTCTGACATCCTGTGTTCTGAGGATTATTCCAACTGTAACCTTCTCTGGGGACCCCCGAGAAAGGGACTCAGGCAGTAAATAATTATTCAGTGCTTGGTGGGAGCCAAGTTCTTTTCCAGGTGATGGGGACACAAACAGAAGTGCCCCAGGCAGTCTTTGAGGAAATTGGGTTTCGTGGTGGGGCCCACATAGACGTCCCTAAGCATGTACAGAAACGAATACAGTGTGATTTGGGGGGAGAGAAGGCACTGGTGCCTGGGAGGGACCAGGAAGGGCTTCGTGGGGGGAGGTGGTGCTTGGGCTGAGGGATTCAGAGGGATGCTGAGGAATGAGTGCAGTTATCTCATAATTATTGAATCTAATGACCTTTTCTTAGGCCTTTTTCTTGATCTCTGTGTAACCTTTGGTACTGCTGACCCCCTTTTCCTCCTGGATACTCTTTCTTCCCTGGATTTCTTGTGACACTATTCTTTCCTAGGTCTCTGTGTCCTTGCACTCATTTCTTTGCCTGGAATGCTCTCTTTCCTCAGCTCTGCCCCTAAGAAACTTTAGTTTTCTTTGAAACTTAATTTGGTGCCTCCTATATGAAGCCTTTTCAGATTTTCCTTACTGTCTATTCCCTTTCCTTACATCTGTGTATTTTCTATGCCTGTTTATGGACATATTTAGTAAAGTTCCTCAGTAGCTTGTGGGTTTCTCGAGAGCAGGGTTTTTTCATTTTTTATTTTTTATTTTTCATTTCTTTAATTTTCTTTGAATCTCCAGCACTTAGCACAGTACCTGGCATGTAGTAAGTGCTTAATAAATGCTTATTGAATGATTGGCTGATTCCGGATATGAAAGGGCATGAAGATGGGAGATGGAACATTTTGTGTGAGGAACAGCAAGTAACCCAGTGTGGCTTGACCATGGTATGTAGAGTTCAAGAATAAATGTTTAAGAAGAATGAAAAGATTGGATGGTATCGGGTTGTGAAGAGAGCTTTAAATGCTAAAATGTGATGCTTATGTTTTATCTTAGAGGTAATAAGGAGTTTATTATTTGGAAAAGGGGAAATGGTCAAACCTACATTTTAGGAAAATCATTGTGGCAGGTGCATGGAGGATAGATGGGAGTGGAGAAGAGATTTGAGACAGAACACAAATGGGAGGCTATTGCAAAAGTTTTTGAACTAGGGTGCTGGCTGTGTGCGTGGAGAGAAGGAGATATATTTTAGAGCTGTAGAGAGGAACAAGATTTGGCTCCTGATGTGTGGGGAGAGTGATGGTGAAGGCCGGAGCATGCCACTGAAGTTCTGCGCTTGGTCGACTGGAAGGAGGGTGGGCCCCTCTGTAGTAACTGGGAAGTGTGGAAGAAGAGTGTATTTATGGGAAAGATAATAAGTTCTGTTTGATATGCCTACCATACTTTTAGTTTGAAATGTCTACTAGGCAGTTGGTGATGTGGGATTATCGGTCAAGAGACACTAGGGCTGTATATATAGATCTGGGAATCATCTACATCGAGATCATAATGGACCCTGCAAAGCAGATGAGGTCACCAAATTGAGAGAATGTAGAGAGGACAGAGAAGAGAGTCCAGGACAGAAACTTAGTGTGCTTGTGAAGTGTTTAAAGGAGACTGAGGTGCAGCAGGGAGACAGGTTAAGAGGAGAACTGGCAGAGAGCAGGGTCATGAAAATTCTCAGATGAGAAAGTATCTGGGAGGAGGTGGTCAGCAGTGTCATGCTCCAGAGAGGTCAAGGATGATTGAAGTGATTGAGGCTATTAGGTTTGGCAATTTTAGAGAGAGCAATTTCAGTTGAGAAGCTACATATCAAAGAACATAGGGAAGCAGTATATTGTAGTGGAAAAGTCAGTGGATTTTAGGTAGCTGGGCTTGCGTATGAATTCTAGTAATGGCGCTACTTGACCTGTATCACTTTGGGCATATTTCCTGTCACAGGATAAAAAGAGAAGGTTAAATTGGCTGATCTTGTCTGGGTTCAATTTCATGATCAGCCAGTCAATAAACATTTATTAAGTAGCTACCATGTGCCAGACACTGGGTATACAAAGAAAGGCAAAAGACAGCCCTTGTCTTCAAGGAGCTCAGTCTAATGAGGGAGACAACATTCAAACAACTATGCATGAATGAGCTATGACAGGATAAATAGGAAATATTTATATATATTTATATGTAATAGGAAGAGGGAAGGCATATTAAGAAGGATTGGGAAGGGCTTCTTGTAGAAGACGGATTTTAGCTGAGACCTGAAGGAAGCCAGAGAAAGCCAGGAGGCAGAGATGAGGAGGAAGAGCTTTCTAGGCATGAGGGATGGCTGTGGTTGGAGTTGGAGTGTTTTGTTTGAGGAACAGCAGGGAAGCCAGTGTCCCTGAATTGAAGAGAAGGTGTGTGTGTGGGGGGGGTGAGGATGTAAGGTGTAAGGGAGAGAGGGCCAGGTTATAAATGGCTTTGAATGCCAGACAGGATTTTATATTGGTGGTGATATTTTATATCTGGTGGTAATAGGGAGCCCCTGGGAGTTTGTTGAGTAGAGAAGTGACATGATCAGATTTACTTTTTATGAAAATCACTTTGGTGACTGGTTAGAGGATTATCTGGAGTTGGGAGAGACTTGTAGCAGGAAGCTATTACAACAGTTCAGGCATGAAGTGATGGGTGTTTGCACCAGAGTAGTGCCAGTGTAAGGGAAGAGAAGGGGGCAGATTGGAGAGCTGGTGCAAAGGTGAAATCAACAGGCCTTTGTGGTGCAGGGTGACACCCAAGATGAGACAAAGTGAGTCCATGCCAGAAATGAGACTTGTACAGAAGGCTTCCAAATTCTAAAGGCCAAGCCTCTATTCATTATGCTGTACTTTCTCTGTGAATAGTTTAGAGGTTTAAAATGACAGCAGAGTGTAGAGGGAAAAGTACTAGAATTTTATCAACCCACCCAGCCTCTATTAAGTACCTGCTTTGTGCATAGCAACGGGAAATATAAATATAAACACAAAAGCAAAACAGTTGTACCTTTTCCTCAGGAAGAAGAGTAAGAAAAAAAACATGCTCATAGATGAGTAAATATGAAATAGATACAAGGTAGTAGTAAGAACCAAGGCAATCAGAAAAGGCCTCTTGAAGGAGGTGGCACCTGAGGTGTGCTGGGAAGGAAGCTTGGGGTTACCAGGGGCAAGGAAGAGAATGGACGTAAGCTAGGCACAGAGAAGAGCCTGTGCAAAGGCCTGGGGGCAGGAAATGGACTATACAGAGAACAGCAAGTAGGACAAGTTTGACTGGGGCGGGTAGAGTGAGTGAGGGGAGAAAAGGTAATTAACCTGTGAAGGTAGACTGAAGTCTGGTAGTGAAGGGCTTTAAATGTTGGAGAGAGGAGTTAGTATTTTATTCCTGAGTATTAGCTAGACAGATAGATAATGCTATGTGTCAGGCATTGCACGACATGATAGGGAGAACAGTATAAGGAAACAAGACTGCCTACACACAAGGAACTAATATTCTTGTGTTACTGTTCAGTCGTATCAGTCATGTCTGACTTTTAGTGACCCCATTTGGGGTTTTTTAAAGATACTAGAGAGATTTGCCATTTACTTCTCCAGCTCATTTTATAGATGAGGAAACTGAGGCAAAGAAGGTGAAGTGACTTGCCCAGGGTCACACAGCTAGTAAGTTTCTGAGGCTGCATTTGAACTCAGGTCTTCCTGACTCCAAGCCCAGAGCTCTAGCCACAGCACCACCTAGCTTCTCATGGGGGCAGACAGTATGGAGGGAAGGTGCAAAGCTGTGGGGGGAAGGGAGGAAGCTGCTGTGAAGAAAGGTGAGAAATATGCCACAGAGAGTGGAGGTGGGGGTCAGGGAGAAGGATGGGGTTTGATGTAGTGACATCTGTGCTTTAGGAAACCAGGAGTCCTGAGGACAGTCCCAGCTCTAACTTCAACATAAATGCTAATTATCCTAGGGAAGGAAGGGCAAAAATCTCTTCATTCTTGCGCCTCATTTTTTTAATCTGTAAAATGTGGATAACAGTACTTGCACAATCTCTTTTACAAGATTATTATGAGGTGGGGCAGCTAGGTGGCGCAGTGGATAGAGCACCGGCCCTGAAGTCAGGAGGACCTGAGTTCAAATCCAGCCTCAGACCAAACACTTGACATGTACTAGTTGTGTGACTTTGGGCAAGTCACTTAACCCCAATTGCCTTACCAAAAACAACAACAAAAAAAGAAAGATTATTATGAGGAAAGTGTTTTGTTTTTTGTTTGTTTTTGTTTTGTTAGGCAATCGGGGTTAAGTGACTTGCCTAAGGTCACACAGCTGGTATGTGTCAAGTGTTTGGTCTGAGGCTGGATTTGAACTCAGGCCCTCCTAACTTCAGGGCCGGTGCTGCATCCACTGAGCCACCTAGCTGCCCTGAGGAAAGTGCTTTATTAACAATTAAAGACATTCATCTTGCCTTTTAAAACGACCTGCGATATGACCTGGCTTATGACACTCCTTTGGGCCAGGATGTTTACTTGTGATTCCTTTGTGGGGTCTCATGGGCAACCTGCCCACCATTTGTGTGAGTGAGGATGTGGTCCAGAAGAAGGGGTGATGAGTATAGGGGAAAGAACACTGAATTTTGGGTAAGAAAGCTTGGGCTTGGTTCCCACTAGTTCCAGATAGCAGCTCAGTGATCATGGTCAAGTTACTTCACTTTTTCCTCACACATAAGGGGCAGAGGGTGTGTTGGGGTATGGGGTGATTGTTGTACTAACTCAGGGGCTCTTAATCTGGAGGCTGAAAACTTATTTTTTTAATATATTGATAACTGTATTTTAATACGTTGGTTTCCTTTGTGCAGACAGTTTTTGCTTTATGAAAATTTGCATTATACAAATTCAACTTTATGTAAAAGAATTTTGAAAGAAATCTGTATTCCAGAAAAGCACCCATGTTAACTTTAATGTACAGTACTGTGCTCTGTTCTTGCCCCTCAGCTTGGCACTTTGTGGCCTGCCCCCCCCCCCCCCAGAAAAAAACCTAAAAAAATGAACAAACCCTGGAAGTGAAAGCAGAAGAATGGATGCGCCACTGTCCCAGGATTGGGGGCTTGGTTTGAGACCTCTGGTGCAGAGAGAGGAGACCTTTGCCCCACTCTGCCAAACTACCTCATGTCCAACCCCTACTGTCTTCTGTCTTACTGCTCTCAAGTACCATGTGTCTGGTTCCCCGCCCCCCCAAGTTGCCTGTCGTCTCCTGTCTGTCCAATCCCATCGTATATGCCCACTGAGTGTTCTTTCTCTTGGTTCCAGCCAGGCCCCCATGTGTCTGGCCACAGCCCCCTCGTGTTCCTCTTCTTGCTCTCCCTCCTGTGTCTCTGGCCTCCTCATGTCCTTGAAATATGTGCTGGCCCCCTCTTCCACGGGTGTGTGGCCCTTTTCCTGTCTTCCTCCCTCCCTCTCCTGTGTCTGCAGGCAAATTTGCATTACATAAAAATTGCTTTACATAGTGGTCTGCAGAATTTACATAAATTGAGAACTTCCTGCAATCCTATATATTTTACTTTATGTATTTCGAAACAGTGTCCTGAGAAAAGGTTCATAGGCTTCACCAGATTGCCAAAGGAGGCCATGACACAAAAAAGGTTAGGAATCCCTGCACCAGAAGATCTCCAAGGTCATAGAAGATAAGCTACTCTCTCCTGCTTCTTCTCCTAGCGGTCTGACTAATCCCATCTCATTCTCCTTTGCTTGATCTTTATCCAGGTCACACCAACTAATGTTGGGTATCCCACAGAGCTCTGCCCTGGGCCGCCTTCTCTTCTATACTATATCACTTGGTGGCCTCATCATCTCCCATAGTTTCAACCATCGTCTTTATGCTGACGATTCTCTAATATATATATATATATCTAGCCCTAACCTCTCTTTTGACCTCCAGTCTTACGTGTCCAACTATCTATTAGACATCTTCAACTAGATGTTCTACCGATATCTTAAATTCAACAGTTTAGTCCAAAACTGAACTCATTATCTTTTCCCCAAAACTCTTCCCTCTTCCAGACTTGCTTATTTTCTAATCCCAATTCTTTATTACTATATAGGACTCCATCAGCCTCCTAGGCTACATAGGTAAGCCATTTAACTTCTTTGTGCCTCAGAAAGCTCAGTGTTGGAGGATTTAAGGTGCAGATGGTTTGCTGATTCCCTTGTCTATGGAATAAGTTTCAACATGAGAAGTGCTTCCACATGACAAACAGATCTGGGCTCCCCCCTCCGCTGCAAAAGAGTGTGTGTGTGTATGTGTGTGTGTGTGTGTGTGTGTGTGTGTGTATGCAAATGAGAAATTGCCTGATGTGTCTGAAACAGAATCATATTCAGGTGTGAGATGACTTTGAAGGAACTTGGTTTCAAAACCAGTGGTCCTTAATTCCCAGTACTCCAATGATTAATTAGGTTGGAAAGGCATTAATGAGTTAGAGTTCCTGTAGCTGTCTTCAAGTTTTGAAATGATCCAGTGCTTTCCATTTCCTCATTGATAAGAAAAGCCAAATACCACAATAGACAAAATGCCTAGAAATCTACACCATCTTAGCAACTTTCTCAAAATTGGTTCTCTTTTAAGTACTTGCTGAGGAGGAACCTAGCTGTGAGTCTGGGGGGAGTAAATTTACCTTTCTAGGTTTCTCTTGATTTTTGTGTTTGTATTTCAAAGTTCTTTCTCAGCTCTAGTTTGAAAAACTTCTATCCCTTTAAGTTCCATTTTTGCTTTGTAGGATAATGGTCAGATTTGCAGGGTAAGTTATTCTTAATTGTAAACCTATCTCTTTGGCCTTTTGGAATGTAGTATTCAAGATCTCCTTTTGTGTGTGTACTAGAAGTTGTTAAATCTTTGTGATCCTGACTGTAGTTCCTTGGTACTTGAACTTCTTTCCGGATCTTGCAGTATTTTTTTCCTTTGACTTGGAAGCTTTGGATTTTGATTATGACATTCCTGGGACTTTTCCGCCTACCCCACATCCCCCCCAACACCCTATCCCGAGGTAACTGGTAGGTTCTGTCTATCTTTACTTTGACCTTTGGATCTAATAGATCTGGGCAGAAAATTTGAAATTTTCATTTAATTTCTATTTCATTCTTGAAATGTAGTGTCCAGATTTAAAAAAAAAAAATAATGGTTTTCAAGGAGTCTCTTGATTCTTAAATTATTTCTTCTTGGCCTATTTTTCAAGTCAGTTGCTTCTTATTTTCTTCTAATATTTCTTGTTCCATGGGGTCATTGATTTCTCTTTGGTCTGTTTCCAATTTTCAAGGAATCTGTCTTCTAAGGTCTTCCTTTGCTTCAGAGTTTTTATTTCTTGCTTCATTTCTTATAGATATTCATGTAGTCCTTGCAGAAAGTCCATTTTTTTTCTTTGACTGTCTTTTGCAGCCAGTTATTCTCTTCTTTTTGGAGCTCTCCAGATAATTTTTGTACTGGTTTGTGTTTTCTTTGATTTATTCATCTCTCTAACTTTAATTCCTGAATCACGACTCTGTGCCAAGGCCAATCTCTACCCCATGATTCAGTTTTGGGTGGTGTAGCTGGTTCTGCATAGTCTCACTGAATTCCCTAGGTTCCTGTGTTAACCTCCTCCACCTTCCACAGTTAGACATCTCAATCTGGACCTGCAGGAGTATCTTTGGTGTCTTAAGACAGTGTTAGGGACTTCAGAGCCCTGGGGTGTCCCTTCTGAGTGCTGTGGCACCTTTGTGGTCACTGCCCACTTACACAGTCCCCACCCTGAGGCTATCTGGTCATCCTGGGCTTTCTCTGAGTAAGCCCTCTACTTTTGCTGCCTTTAGGCATAGAGCTTTGCAGGTTACACATGTCTCTCTGGGCAGTGTTGGCACTGATTTTGTAGGTGGGCCCCTTTACTGTGGCCTCAGGCTTCTGGCCAATCTACTGTATTTCTGAGATGGAAGAAATCATTTACTATAGTTTTTCATTGGATTTCTTAATCATTATTCCACCTGCTGCAACTTCAGAGTTTTACTGGAATAGGTAGGTGGGAGCTGAATGGAGCTTAAGAGGAGCTGCCACCCCTTAAGGCTGCCATCTTGCTTGGGAGACTACCATTCCTGGATGCTCTGCAACTTAGTCCTAAAGAGTTACCGAGAATGGGGTAGGAGTGGGGGTAGGGGGGTGGAGGGATGGGGGGAGGCAGCTAGGTGGGGAAGTGGATAGAGCACTAGCCCTGGAGTCAGGAGGTCCTGAGTTCAAATCCAGACTCAGACACATAACACTCACTAGCTGTGTGACTCTGGGCAAGTCACTTAACCCCAATTGCCGTCACCAAAAAAAAAAAAGAGTTACCTGGGGCACTGAAAGGGTAAGGGATTCGTCTAGGCTCACTGGGCAAATAGATGGCAGAGGGTGGACATAGACCTAGTTCTTTGCCCCTTGCAGTCGTATTAATATCTTGCTCTTTCCAAGTATCTCAGTGAGGTTCACATAGAAAAAGTCTTGGAACAATAAAAATACTTACTAAATATGTGATACAAGACAAATCACTTAATCTTTCTGGGCCTCAGTTTCATCTATAAAATCAAGGGTTAGGATGGTCTGACCTAAGGTACTTTCTAGCTCAGAATCAATAACCTTAATATAGTACAGGAATGGTTTGGTGTTTAACAGGGATGGGAATTGGACTTGTGATTTCAGTGATATAGGAAACTCCTGGGTGAGGAAAATCCCTCAGCCAGCTCAAGTCATCACTTTCTGGTAGTTTTAGAGTGTCACAGAGTGGCCCGGGGTTCTTAGAGGTCAAGTGACCTGCCCAGGCTCACACAACTAACATCTTCCTATTTCCAAAGCCAGTTCCTTATCCACCATATACAGCTTCCTCTAATCAATGAAGACCTATTGGGATAGCTGAGTTTTCTGTCAGAAGTATTAGAAGACGGGGCAGATGAGTGCTGTAAGTCAAAGCCAGGAGCAGTGTGGTGTTATCTGAGAAAGTTAGGAGGATTAGGGGAACCACATTATCCTTCAGGTGAAGCACTTCTTCACCCTTTCAGCTTTCCTTTCCCTTCTCTCCCCTTGCCCCTACCTCCCTTTACTTTGTTTTTCCAAATCCTGCCTATTTTTCAAAGCTCAGCTTAGGGGCTGTCTCCTCCATGAACCTTTCTGAGATTGTTTTGACCCACATTGATCTCTCACTTCTTTGAATTGCTATTCCATTCATATTCAAAACAGGAATTTTAGCTGGATTTTGAGGTCCCTTCCAGCTGTTAATCTTATGATCCATACACACCTTCTATCTTGCGTAACATCTGTTTGAGTTTTATTGTAAACTGTGCATTGCGTATCCACTAAACATTCTTGTTCATTTTTAATCTGGAGGGAATCAGTTTATCTCTCTGGTTACCTTTCTGATGTCTTGAATACTAAGCAACCCAGGTTGCCTACTGAGTCTTTTACAGACTTGTCATTCACCAAGTCTTGTACCTAATAAGTGAAAGGCTCTGTGCTAAGGGATTCAAAGAACAGCAATAATAACCCCTGCCCTCAAGAAGCTCCCATTCTAATTGGGGAGACAACATGTAAATAACTAGATATAGACAAAGTAGATATGCAGTAATCTCAGAGAGGAAAAGACTAGCAACTGGGGGAACTGAGAAAGACTTCCTATAGAAGGTTGCTTTTGAGCTGAATTTTGAAGGAAGTCAGGAAAACTAAGGGAGAGGTAAGGGAGAGCCTTTTGGGCATGTTAACAACCAGTACAAAGGTACAAAGATAAGTGGAGTGAGAGAGAATGAGGAGTCTAGGTTGTGAGCCAAAGTGTCTTGAGAGTAATAGGGAATTTGAGAAATGGGGAAGGTTTGGGGAGAAAGAGGAGTTCTATTTTGAACATGTTGAGTTTGAGGTGCCTATCAGACATCTGGTTTGAAATGTCCTAAAGAAAGTTGGTCGTGTGGGATTGAAGCTCAGGAGAGATATTAGAACTCCAAATGTAGTTCCAAAAGACTCGTAATGGAAAATGCTATCCACATCCAGAAAATGCAGGTTGAAGCACATATTTTCTCTCTTTTTTTTCTTTTTTCTCGGTGGTTTTTCCTTTTGGTTCTAATTTTTCTTTATACATGACTAATGTAGAAATATGTTTAATGTGATTGTACACATATAATCTATATCGATTGCACACCGTCTTGGAGATGGGGGAAAGAAGGGAGGGGGAGAAAATTTAGAACTCAAAATCTTATAGAAGTGAATATTGAAAACTAAAAAGAAATTTTATATATATATATATATGTATATATAGCCTCAATTGCAAAAAAACAAAACAAAACTGCAAATGTAGATCTGGGAATCATTTACACAGATTATAATTGAATCTGTCAAAGTTGATGAGATTACCAAGTGAAATGATAATAACAGCTAGCATTTATATAATATTTAAGATTTGCAAAGTACTTTGGAAATATTATTTCATTTGATTCTCACAACAGCCCTGGGAGGTGGATGCTCTTGTTAACTTATTTTATAGATGAGGAATCTGAGGCAGATAGGTTTTGCCTTGCCCAGGGTCTTGTAGCTAGAAAGTGTCAGAGGCTGGATTTGAACTCAGGTCTTCCTGACTCCAGACCCAATGCACTGCTTCACCTACCTGCCTCTAGTATACAGAAAAACCAGAGGAGAACCCAGGACAGGCCCCAAGGGTTCATCCTTAGTGAATGGGCTTGACAAGGATGAAGAACAAGCAGAAGAAGACTGAGAAGAACCAGGGAAGAATAGAGTCATAAAAACAATGAGAGAAGACAGTGTCCAGGAGATGAACAACTGTGAGGTTGGGAAAGATGAGCACTGAGAAAATACCATTTGATTTATCAACTAAGAGATCATTTCTAACTTTGGATCAAGCAATTTCAGTTGAATGGTGCCTGGGGCTGAAGTACTTACTTAGTAAACAAATTTTTATTAGCATTTTGTAATTTACATTTGAAGTTAAGCATTTTATGGGTTTCTACCAGTTTTCTTTTTTGATCTTGTATACTTCTGAACGTTTTAACAACCTTTTAATTCAGCTGTATTTGTAAATCCCTATTAGGAAATTTTAAGTGATTCTAAGGAGTGTTTGGGGTAGTCAGTCAAATAACATAAACCATAGAATTCTTTTGTATTTAAACAAGTTGAACATGATGTTAGTTTAGGTTGTGATAATAATCTCATTGCAGGAAATTAAAATAATGAGGAATATTATATTTTTGAATGCCATATCCATTTGTTTCATGTCAGCAACCATAATTTTATTTTTACTAAATTTGTGAATTCATTTAAAATTTTTATCAGACTTTAATTATTATGTTCTTTTAGCATTTAATTAAATGTTTACAATTTATTTTTGGTAAATATTTTCTTGTAAGTAGTTTTCATTTGAGTATGTATAAGTCTCAGGGTCTTGGTAATGAAAATAGAAAATAATTTATATATTATCAGAGCTACTTCTTGAGGTAAAACTGAGTCTGCTGAGCCTATAAGAAAGTCCAGTTTCAAACACATTATATTTGGATAACTGAGTGCCTACTCTCAGAACATATCTTAGATCTTATTTAGGCTCAAGCATACTGATAGGGAGTGACAAAATCCTAAAATGTCTGGAGAGGTGATATAATCATAGAATGTTTGAACTGGAAGGTACCTTGGAACCTAGTTTAGTGGCAGGGCCTGGATGGTGTTCTTCTGTACCAGTTTTAGGGTATCTAAACTCCTGGATGCTTGGTGTAAGGGATGAGAAAATGAGGGACCATAGTTTTTTGAAGCAATAGAAAGTATGTTCATTTGATTTACTTGTGATAACAAACTGAAGGTGCATAGCTAACCTATTGAATGACATTTGAGATGCATAGAAAGATCATATCAGCGTATTTAGATGATGAGCTGAATCTAATAAAATGAAATCTAATAGCAATATCTCAAAGAAATCAAAGAAAGAGGAAAAGGATCTATATGTACAAGTGTGTATGTGTGTGTATCAACTCTTTATGGTAGCCAAAAATTGGAAACTAAGGGGAGATCCTCTTGAAGAATGATTAGACAAATTGTGGTATATGAATGTAATGGAATGTTATCACACCATAATAAATGATGAAGTTGTCAAGTCACTAGACATTTATTAATAATAGCCTTTGTGCCAGACACTGTGCTAAGTATTGGGGATACAGATGAAATAGACAATTTTAGAGGAAAGTAAGAAGATTTCTATGAACATATACAGATTTAAGTGGGCAGAACTAGAACAGTTTATGAAATGATAATATTATAGAGAAAAATAACTTTGAAGGATTTTAGAATTCTAATCAAAGAAATGATTAATCATAAGTCTAGAAGAATAAAACTCACCATTCACTTCCTGATAGAGAAGTGATGAAGTCAAGATACAGAGACATGAATTTTTGGACATGGCCAATGTGTGAATTTATTTTATAGGACTATGTAGCTATGTATTAGGGCTTTCATTTTTCAGTGTGTGTGTATTTTTAAAAAAAATTTGCTTAGTTGGGAGTGTGTGGAGGGAGAGATTAACTTTTATTTTTAAAGAAATATAATGGCAGCCAATGTAGACTTTTTTCCTTTGGCTAAAGCCTCAACTTCATACGTACAGAATAGAGGAGGCATAGCTAGCTTACAGTTTCTATGAAAAAGATTTGGGAGTTTTAGTGAATTCCAAGCCCAGTATGAATCAGTAGTGTGATATGGCAGCCAAAAGCTAATATTCTAGACTGAAGTAAGATTGGCATGATGTACAGAATGAGGAAGTTAAAGATCTGTTGTCCTCTGCCTTGGTCAGATCATATCACATTTTAGGGAGGACAATGATCTGGAGAGCAAGGGAACTGGAAACCATGCCATAGTTAGGATCGTTTGAAGGAACTGCAACTGTTTAGCCTGAAGAAGAGATGGATGATATGAGCTGGGAAAGTGGAAAGAAAAGTTGGTAGAAATGAAAAAAGTTTTCAAATATTTGATCATCTGGCATATGGGGAAAAAAAAAAAGATTGGACTTGTTTTGCTTGCCCCTAGAGGGCAGAACTAGGAGCACTGGGTGGAAGAGGCAGAGAGGCAGATTTAGGCCAAAGGTTAAGGAAGACCTTCTCAACAACTAGAACTTTTCCAGAGTGTAATGGGCTGCCTCAATATGTGGTATATTCCCTTTCACAAAAAGGCTTCCTGGAGCTCGTTGGTACAGTGGGTAGAATTCTGGTCCTGAAATGAGGAAGACTTGGGCTCAAATACTACCTCAGATAGTTATTAGCTGTGTGACCCTGGGCAAGTCACATAACATCTATAAAATGTGGATAATAGTAGCTACCTCCCAAAGTTGTTGTGAGGATAAAATGAGATAATATACTACTTATAAATACTCGGAAGAAGGAGCAGGAGCAGGAGCAGGAGCAGCAGCAAGTGAACAGGTAGATGCTGGATGACCCTTTGGTGGTGTTATACATGAGACTCTTTCAGATATGATTCTGTTTTATTTCTGTCATGGCCCTGTTGTCACTCAGTTCTGAGTGCTATAGTTTCACATTGGTAAGCACTGTGCTCTCGTTACCAACTTGTTGCCTGTGTCACTGGGTCCTTATTTGGGGATTATGGGGTTACGGAGAGACCCTTGTTCCATTGACTTTGAGGTCTATAGGGAGGCCAAAGGAATATCATGTAGTTTATCATGACTATGTCTTAGTAGATTGGCTCCTGGATAGTTTTCTATATTTGTTTGTGAGGTATTTTTGCTTGATATATGGTCAATTTTTGTTGAGAAGTGCTATGCCCAGCTAAGATACATAAATTCCTTTCTATTCCCATTTAATAGTCACTAGAGATTTATCATTTTTAATTTTTCTGAAGTTCTATTCAAGACTATTTGTCTTTGTCTAGGTCTAAAAGGGTATATTGAGGTCCTTCACTATTGTGATTTTACTATCTACTTCTTACAATTTGATTAACTTATCCTTTAATTTGGTATGTTAAAGTATTGATACTGGTTCGTCATCTATGGTGCTTTTAAACATAATGTAGTTTCCCTACTTACCTTTTTTATGTTTGTTTTTATTGTCACATTGGCTGAAATCATGATTACTATCCTTGCTTTTTGAGTTTACTTAATTGCTTTTGCTATAGCTCCTTATTATAACTCTGAAAACTCTGTGTGTTTCTCATAAGCAACATATTGTTGGATTCTGATTTCTAATCCATTCTGATATTGTCTTTTGTTATATGGGTGAATTTATCCTATTCAAGTCAACAAACATTTATTCAGTGCCTGCTATGTGTGTTAGGCTTTGTGCTAAATCTTGGGGATGGATACAAAAGAAGGCAAGAAGAGATCCTGCTCTCAAGAAGCTCATAATTTAATAATTAACATCTGCGGTTATGACTGTTAATTGTATATTTTCCTCCCTCCTATCTTCTTGTACTTTTTTCTTTGCCCCCTGCTCAACTCTTTACAGAGAAGAAGGCAGTGAAAAGGAAACTAAAAGTTCATTTCAACACTAATAAACTATAATTGGAGAAACCTACTTCTACTCCGTTGCCCTTCTCTTCTCATCACAGGTTTTTATTCTTTTAATTTCTCCTTCACAATTCACCCTCTAACATTGTAGTTAGTTCTGCTTGTGACTGTTCCCTCACCTGTCCTGCCTGTATGGTTAAGTCTTTCTTCTTCTCTTCCTGTCCTTACCTATTTCCCTATTGAGTTTAATGTATTTCTACAGCAAACTCTTTGTATGTGTTCACCTTTATTTTGTCCAGTTCAAAAAGTGAGGTTCATGAGATAACCATGCCCTCTATGCCTTCTTCCAAACTTCATTTCATGCAACTGTTATTTGAGATAGTAGATTCTCCTTCCTCTTCCTTTCCTCCTCAATATGTTCCCCTTTCCCTTTTCTTTTTATTTTAAGCCCATCAACAAAACCATCCTCAGGTCCTCTGTCTCTTATTTAACTTTCTCTATGATCCCTTTGGGCCAGGTAGGTTATTCAGTGGACAGAGTGCCAGGCCTGAAGTCAGGAAGACTGATCTTCCTGAGTTCAAATCCAGCCTCAGATGTTGTTTGACCCTGGACAAATCACTTAACCTTGTTTACTTCAGTATCCTCATCTGTAAAATGAGCTGGAGAAGGAAATGGCAAATTACTCCAGTATCCTAAATGGGATTACAAAGAGTCCCACTACCGAACAAGAACAACAATAACATGACTCTTTGAGACAATAGAGTTCTGAGAGGACATTTGCTTCTTTTTCTTCCCCTATTAGAATTAGAATGTAAATTATATTGTCCGTTCCAATTGTTCAAATGTATTTAGCTTTCAGTTTTGCTCAACTACTCTTTCATTCTGACCTTTTAAAAAATTTTTTTTATTTATTTTTAGTTTTCAACATTCACTTCCACAAGCTTTTGAGTTTTAAATTTTCTCCTCCTCCCTCCCCACCTCCCTCCACAAGATGGCCCACAATCTGATATAGGCTCTACATTCCTATTAAACATATTTTCACACTAGTCATGTTGTAAAGAATAATTGGAACCAATAGGAACCCCAAGAAAGAAGAAACAAAACAAAACAAAACACAAGCAAAAAAAGAGCAAATAGTATGCTTTGATCTGCATTCAAATTCCATAGTTCTTTCTCTGGATATGGATAGCATTTTCTATCATGAGACTTTTGGAGATGTCTTAGATCCTTGCATTGCTAAGAAGAGTCTATCAAAGTTAGTCATCGAACAAGATGGCTGTTATTGTGTATAACGTTCTCCTGGTTCTTCTCATTTCACTCAGCATCAGTCCACACAAGTCTTTCCAGGGGTTTTCTGAAGTCTGCATGCTCATCATTTCTTACAGCACAATAGTATTCCATTACATTCATATACCACAACTTGTTCAGCCATTCCCCAATTGATGGGCACCCCTTCAATTTCCAATTCTTTGCCACCACAGAAAGAGCTGCTATAAATATTTTTGTACATGTGGGTCCTTTTCCAATTTTTATGATCTCTTCGGGATGCAGCCCTAGAAGTGCTATTGCTGGGTCAAAGGCTATGCACATTTTTATAGCCTTTTGGGCATAGTTCCAAATTGCTCTCCAAAATGGTTGGATCAGTTCACAACTCCATCAACAATGTATTAATGTTCCAGTTTTCCCACATCTTCTCCAACATTTATCATTTTCCTGTTTTGTCATGATAGCCAACCTGATAGGTGTGATGTGGTATCTCAAAGTTGTTTTGATTTGCATTTCTCTAATCAATAGTGATTGAGAGCATTTTTTCCTTATTGCTATAGATAGCTTTAATTTCTTCCTCTGAAAACTACTTGTTCATATCCTTTGACCATTTGTCAGTTGAGGAATGGCTTGTATTCTTATAAATTTGACTTAGTTCTCTATATATTTTAGAAATGAGGCCCTTATCAGAGACACTGGTTGTAAAAATTCTTTCCCAGTTTTCTGCTTCCCTCCTAATCTTGGTTGCATTGGCTTTGTTTGTGCAAAAACTTTTCAATGTAATGTAATCGAAATTAGCCATTTTGCATTTCATAATGTTCTCTATCTCTTGTTTAATCATAAATTCTTCTGTTGTCCATAAATCTGACAGGTAAACTATTCCTTGCTCTCCCAATTTGCTTATAGTATCAGCCTTTATATCTAAATTATGTATCCATTTTGACTTTATTTTGGTAGAGGGTGTAAGATTTTGGTCTATGCCTAGTTTCTACCATACTCTTTTCCAGTTTTCCCAGCAGTTTTTGTCACATATTGAGTTCTTATCACAGAAACTGGGATCTTTGGGTTTGTCAAAGAGATTGCTGCTGCTGCTGCTGCTACTACTACTACTACTACTACTACTACTACTACTACTACTACTACTACTACTACTACTACTATTACGGTGTCTTGTGTACCTAACCTATTCCCTATTGGTGTAAGTCTTTATCTTTTATCATTTCTTCCGCTTCTTTTTTGGCTTTTTTTTCCCCATACTTAATTTTCTTAGCAATATTAATTCATGAAGGGAACATTGCCAAGTGAGGAAACATTCTGTGTCTTGAGTCATCGAGATTTCACTTCCCCCATTGCATTCTCTTGTCCTGCATTGCTTATATCTGATTTTTGTACAGTACTCCACACTTTTTGGGTGACTAAAAAAATTGTTATCGCCTCCCTTCTTACCTTATATTGGGTATATTGGGATATATTTTCTACCTCCTTTATCATTCTTCTCTCCTCAATCACCCAACTTTCTATTGTATTGTTCCTCCCACAAAAGATATGATTCACTTGTAGGGAATTGGGATTTATTCCACATAGTATTAATTCATGTCTGCCTCTTTCTCTTTTCCTGATTATTTAAGTTCCCCTAAAATCTTAAGTTCTTTAGATTTTTTTTTTTTTTTGGTCCCTTGATGATCTTCCTTTGTTCTTTTATTCTTTAGTTTATTTTTTTCAACAATAGCCTTCTAGTGTTTCTCTGGCTTAGTGTGTTTACAAGTTAAATATCCTACTACCATTCTTTTTGGGGGGTGGGGGAAGGGAGTAGTTTGGCTCCCTCCATTGAAGGATTTTCATTGATGGTTAGCTTCAGCTTTGCAGGGTGTTTTAGGATGCAGCTTGAGCTCCTTAGCTTTTTGAAATATTCTATTCCATTCTTTCTTCGCTATCTCACAACTCAAGAGTAATCCTGGGTTATTCAAATTGCATTCTTCATATTTAAAGGTCTTTCTCCTGGCTGTTTCTGAAATTTGTTGTTGAAATTGTAAAATTTAATCATTAAATAACATTGGAATTTTAAGTATGGGTTTTTTCTCTTGCAGTGATCTGTGGTTTTGATCAATCAGTTGTTGTAGGTATTCAGAAGTTATGAGTAATTTTATTTTCTGTAATATAGTACTTAGGTTTTAAAAAATTATGCTAATGTGGAAATATGTTTAACATGATTGTACATGTATAACCTATATCAGATTGTTTGCTGTCTTGGGGAGGGGGAAGGGAAGGGAGAAAAATTTAGAACTCAAAATTTTTAAAAAATGAATGTTGAAAACTATCTTTACTTGTAATTAGAAAAAATAAAATACTATTAAGAAGAAAAAGAAATCATCTATTTTCTCATTTCTTATAGCATATTAGTGTTACATCATTTTCATATACCACAGTTTGTTCAACCATTCCCCAATTAATGGGCATCTCTTTGGCTTCCAGGTTTTTACCACAACAAGAGCTAATATAAATATTTTTGTGTACATAGAACCATTTCTTCTTTCTTTGATCACTTTTGAGTATAAGCCTTGCGGTGGCAAAGCTGGGTCAAAGGACACACATACCATGTTTAGTGACTTTCTGTGTATAATTCCAAATTGCTTTCCGGAATGGTTATTCACATTCATAGGTCTACCAAGATTATGTTAGTGTACCTGTTTTCCCACAGCCTTCCCATCATTTATTGTTTTCCTTTTTTGTCATCTTTGCCAATCTGATAGGTGTGTTGTGGAACCTTGGAATTATTTTAATTTGCAGTTGTCTAATTGTTAATCATTTGGAGCATTGTTTTTCTTTTGACTAACGATAGCTGTAGGATTTCTTCTCTTGAGAATTGCCTTTTCATATCCTTTGACCATTTGTCAGTTGGGAAATGGCTCTTATCCTTATAATTTTGAATCACTTTCTTCTAAGTTGGGCATTTTTATTTTTATCAATGACATTAGTAAAGGCATGCATGGCCCGCTTCTGAAATTTGCAGGTGACAGGCTGAGAGGGATAATTAGCCTTTAACAGATTCAGGATTCAGAACTATGACAGATAAGCACAAAGTATGGAATCAAGTTTGATGAAACGTAATAAAGATAAATGCAAAGTCTTACACTTGTTCATAAAGGGGCCTTTGAAGCTTTGGAAAAAGAATTTAAGGAAATGGTTTTTTTCTTCAAAAGATCTTTATGTTATACAGATGTGGGCTACCACAGTGTATTGGTGGCTCACCGAGTATTGTCTTTTGGTTGATTGTAATGCAAATTGATATCTTCATTGCTTCTCAAGATGATACTAATTTAGACTAGAATAGAATGCCTCAAAAATCTTCAAGTTGTTTTGGTTTCAAATTATTTAATGCTAATTGTTGAATTAGCAAACATTTTGTTACTTCTATTTTCAAACAATAGTTGGACAGAAATGTAGTTTCAGTTTGTCACTCCAGTTTGGATAATGAAAAGTTGTGATTTTACTTTAGAAACGTTTTCTGTTCCCAGCCCAGAATGATGTAGTTAGGTACTGTATGGAACATGAACATAGATATTTGAAAGTTTTCTTTTGCCCTGGTTTCATGCTCTCAGAAAATGTGGTTTGAAACAGTTTATTAGTAAATATGCTGAATTGTTTAATTTGGCATATGCATTCCAGTTTTGAAGCCAAGTAAAAATACAAAATAATATTTACTTATAAAAATAATTTGTTAGGGTAATATTTTTATTTGTGAGTTCTAAACCACTAGTGTAATTGAAGGTCAGTTCTAGATTAAACCCAGTTTATAGAAAAGTTAACTGAATTGTTCATATTTATTTAGAAATACGTTCAGGGTATAAATTGAGTTTGAGGCCCAGAATCTGCCCTTAATAGAATAAATAATGTAAGCACTGAGCATATGAAAAACTTGTAATTGGGGGGGGTCATGGTAGTAGTCAAGAGGATGTTAGAGCTAGAAGGGACAAAAATTCAGTATTTCAGCAGTTTGCAGAAGTTGTTGGTAGGAATGGTGAAAAATTTCTTTTTCAAAGTTTAAATAGGACCCTTGTCATATGGTGAATATCTGGTAGGGGATGTGTGACAAACAGAAATAACCATAAGTACATACGATGTGATGCAAGACCATTACTGGATAAGAGGTTGGTGGCAGCGAAGTATCAGTGGAGGAAGAGGACATTTTTTGTTAAGCTTTAAATCATGTGAGAAGCAGTAGAAAGAACATTGGATTCAGTACCAAACGGCTTGGTTTGCCACTTTTCCAAGCTTTGTGACTCTAGCTACTCCATTAACCTTTCTGGGCCTCAGTTTCTTCATCTGTATAATGAAGGTTAGACTAGTTAGTCATTGGGTGATTTCTTAAAGGCCTTTCTAGCTTTAAATCCTGTGAAATCTCATATATTTTTGGGTGGAATTTAAAGGTGGGGAGAAGGCACAGCATCCAGAGTTAGAAGTTAACTAGTCCAGCTTCCTCCCCCCCCTTTTTAAACAGGTCATTTGAGGGGTGACAACTAGTTAGCAGTAGAGCAGGGAGTGATGAGTTCAGTTTTGGACATGCTAAGTCTATTGGGCATCTAGTTTGAAACATCTCTAACTGCCTTTCAGACATCTTAAACTGGATGTCTAATAGACATCTTAAATCCAACATGTCCCCCCTTTTCCAATCTGTTGCCAGGGCCTGTAGATTTTACCCTTGTAACATCTCTTTATTATGCCCCATTTTGTTCTTAGAGAAGCAGCTAGATGGTGTAGTGAGTAAAGTGCTGGGCCTGGAATCAGAAAGACCTAATTTCTTTTTTTTTTCTCCATTTAATAGTATTTTATTTTTTCCAATTACATGTAAAGGTAGTTTTTAACATTCACTTTTATAAGATTTTGAGTTCCAGATTTTTTTCTTCCTCCCCCCTCCCCAAGATGGCAAGCCATCTGATGTAGGCTATACATGTACATTAAACGTATTTCCACATTAGTCTTGTTGTGAAAGAAGAGTCAGAAAAAAGGAAAAAACAAAGAGAAAATAGCATGCTTCAATCTGCATTCAGATTCCATGATTCTTTCTCTGTATGTGGATAGCATTTTCCGTCATGAGCCTTTTGGGACTGTCTTATATCATTACCTTGCTGAGAAGAGCTAAGTCTATCAAAGTTGGTCATCGCACAGTGTTCTTGTTACCTTGTACAATGTTCTCCTGGTTCTGCTTGCTTCACTTAGCGTCACTTCATGTAAGTCTTTCCGGGTTAGAAAGACCTAACTTCATATCTGGCTTTTGTAGTAGCTGTGTGGTCCTGCACAAATCCCTTAACTTCGGTTTGCCTCAGTTTCCTCAGGCAGAGTCTGTCTTCAAGTCTCTCCTCACTCTGATCCATTTTCCATTTAACCACCAAAGTGATTTTCCTAAAGTGCAGGAAGAACCGTGTTACCTCCCCACTCAATACACTCCAGTGGTTCTCTGTTGCCTCTAGCATCAATCAATAAATAAACATTTATTAAGTGCCTATCATGTGCCAGACACTATGCTAAGCAATGGAGATGCAAAAAGAGGCAAAAGACAGTCCCTGCCCTCAAGGAGCTCACAATCTACTGGGAGAAACAACCGGCAAACAAGTATGTACAAACAAATTTTATGCAGGATAAATAGAAAATAATGACGAGAGAGAAGGCACTAGAATTAAGAGGGGTTGGCAAAGACTTGCTGTAGAAGATGAGATTTTAGTTGGGACTTAAAGGAAGGCAAGGAAGGCAGTAAGTGAAGATAAGGAGAAAGAACATTCCAGGCATGGGGTATAGCCAGAGAAAATGTCTGGAGCAGAGATGGAGTGTCTCGTCTGTGGAACAGCCAGGAGATCAGTGTCACTGGGTTAAAGAATATGTAGGAGGGAGTAAGGTATAAGGAGACTGGAGAGGTCGGAGGGGACTAGGTTAGGAAGGGCTTTGAATGCCAAATAAGGGATTTTGCCTCTTTTTGTATTCCCAGTGCTTAATGCAGTGCCTGGCACTAGTAGACACTTAATAGATGATTATTGACTGATTGGCTAGAAACTAGTCAGTCCGTAATCATCTATTAAATACCTACTATGTGCCAGGAACCCTCCTAAGTGCCAGGAATACAGAGGATCTCACAATCTAATGGAGGAGATAGCACTCAAGCAACCTTGTACAAACAAACTCACTACAGGATAACTAGGAAATAATTGGCAGAGGGAAGGCACTAGAATAAAGAGATTGGCAAAGTTTTCCCAGGCCCTGGAACTGGGATATATATAGTTCTTTGAATATTTTATATAGAGATGACACATGAATCTATGGGAACTGATGAGATCATCAGTAAAGAGAGTCTAAAGAGAAGAAATGAGGACTGTGAAGAACACCCACAGCTTTGGGTTGATATGCTTAGCCATAGGGTCTGGCACATAGTAGATGCTTAATAGATGTTTATTGATTGATGTGGCTTGTGATATGTGAGGGAAATTGAGTAGGAGAAATGATCATAGCCTATGTTTATCTAGCATTGAAAGTTTCCAAAGCACTTTGTGTATTTTATGACATTTGATCCTACCCTGTGAGGTAAATAATGCAAGTAGTTCTTATTTTACAAATGAGAAGAATGAGGCCTAGAGAGGCGATGTGACTAACATAAAACCAGGCAGTTGGTAAGTGGAAGATTCAGAGCTCTAACAGACCAAGAGCTTCTCAGTCCAGTGCTCTATTCCTCACACCACCAGAACTACAACAGAACAATGGGAATTATTTAAGCATTTTTACTTTCGAAAATTGTTGAAGCTTAGTAATTTAGTTGGAAAAAGAAAACTCTTCAATCAAGTAGTTACATTGTTTTTTGGGGGGGGGAATGAAAATTAGTTAGCTTACTTTTGTTTTCTTCATTTTACTTAAACCTTTATCAAAATCCTTAGGATAATTTACAGTTTCTGTAAGGCAAGTAACATAATTGCTGAAAGGTTAGTGGATTTGATTTACTTTGACAAATGTTTACAAGTTAGAGCAAATGTACTTGATTGTCAGAACTTGTACCTGTAAATGAGTAATAGTTCCTTTTAGGAAGTATGTTTTTATGGTGTTTTAAATAATTAAGTGAGGCAAATGATTTAAGTGGTAAAATCCATTTTTTACTGGAAAGGTAACCACAGGAAAGCTGCCAGTTTCTTGGCATCCATTTCATATGACTAAATTGGAATCCATTAGTTTTACCATAGTCAGAGCCTTAAGGTCCTAAATATTCCACTCTGATTGGAGCCCTAATATACTTTTCATCTTTTAGTCCAGACTTAGGGAACTCATGGTCAAAATTCCCTCAACTGATAGAGATTAGCAGCAGTTGGCCTGAAATTGGCCATAGTGTTTTGCCTGGGCCACTTAGAGGTGAAATAAATTGCCCCTACAAACTTGGTCATTATAATTTCATGACATGCAGTTTTAATCATTTGACTGTTTTCATTTATGTTGTTGTAGACGTTGTACATATTGTTTTCCTGGTTCCCCTTAATTCTTTGCAGAATCAGTTCATATAAATCTTTCCACATTTCTCAGTTCATCACATCTGTTGTTTCTTATAGCATAGTAATAACAATAGCTAGCATTTATATAGCACTTCAAGGTTTGCAAAGCATCACATGGCTAGTGAGTGAGTGTCAAGGTTAAATTAGGGCCAGTTCTTCCTGACTCCAGGTCCAGTGCTCTAGCCACTGCTCAGTCTAGCTGTCTCTGTAATATTTGTTTACATTCCTATACCACAGCTTGCTTAGCCATTTCCCAATCATTGGACAGCTAGCTAGTTTCCAGTATTTTGCTACTACAAAAAAAGCGCTGCTATAAATATTTTGGTGTAGATATGGGTCTTTCTTTTTTGATATTGGCCTTTTTGGACCTAGCAGTGAAATAATGTAATCCCCCTTGCTTTCTAGAATGGTTAAACCAATTCATAGCTCTGCCAACATTCCATTGGTGTGCCCATCCTTCCACAGCCCCTTAAATATTGATTCTTTCTATCTTTTGTCATCTTTCCCAATTTAAGTGTTCTTCTTTTAAAAAGGAAGTGTTCAGTGTGGAGAAGGGCAGGATAGAGCAGGATATGACTGGTGCAAGAAGTCATCAGCACCATATAGATGAAAAAATAAAGCTTATTTGCACCTCAGTTACTTATTGCAGCCATTTCATAATACATGGCTACTAAAAAACCCTATGTGTCAGAGATTTTGTTTTGTGTGATCAGAGAATTTAGATCTGGAAGCAATTGATCATTCACAAGCCACATCTTGTTCTACCCTCATGATGTGATGACTGGGAATTTGAAGCTCGGAGGAGTGAGGTGAGTTCCCGAGTTTGAACAAGTCATAAGCAGCAGAGCTGAACACCTTCAGTCCTCTGATGTCAAATTCCCTGTTCTTTACATTATTCCATGTTTTTTCTTGATGGTTTAATTTGTAATTTTTTCCCCCCTTTATAAATCTCTAGGCTCCCTTCCCTAGCTTCCTATAACCTGAACACCCAAATAAATTGCCCAGTTCCATTTAAATTAAGTGCCTCTCTGGGTATGCCTCACTTCATTAATTAATTTATTTATTTATTGAGGTTGGGTCTCCTTAACTCTCTCAGACTGGTTGGAAGTACTGCTGATCCTACCACTGATCAGCATAGAAAGCTTTGACCCTGCTCATTTCCTAAATGGGTGAGTTCATTCCTCTGTAGGCTCTAGTAGCTCCCAGCGCCTTGGGGCTCACTATATTGGTGTTGGACTTAGCATAGATACTCAGTCAGTTTTACCAAAAAGTCGCCAAACTAAATCAGTCCACTAGCCTCAGTTTCCCGCTGTAATCGTTGTAACAGGGATTATCAATTCATGCCTCACTTTATGCAAAAGCTGAAATTTACTGAAAAGCTGAGTTAGAGTCAGAATTCAGAAAGTCAAAAATCTGCATTATGTGCTCTGAGAAGCTGTTTAAATGGATACTTTTTTCTCTCTGGAAAAAAATCTTTTTATGAAATTAAACTTCTTATTTATTTTATTTGTAAGTGTCAGTGTTCATGTATTGACTTTTTCTTAAGGCAACATATATCTTTATTTGTCTTCTGGGATACATAGAAGACAGTGGGTTAAACTTTACTAACACACCTGCCGAATGCTTTTCTTTTTTTCAACCTGAGACCCATAAATTAGTGTCTACCTGGGAACTTCCTGCTGTTCTTGTATCCTCTGGTTAACTGGAAGAGGCTATAAATAGGGTGAAGTTTCCCTGAAATATCCACTTTTAAGATCACATTCTTGAAGACCTTTTAATAATGTTGGCCTTTGAGAAGTTGATGTAGGCATATCAGAACTGCTCTTGGTACCTTTAGTACTGATATCTTTTTTTTAATTCACTTTGAGAATTTACATGACTTGGCATTTTAAGCATGGACACCTGAAAATCTAGTTGCCTCAAAGGATTAAGATAGATTGGAGCTGTCTTAAAGCTATTTCCCCCTCCCCCTTTTAATAGGGCCCTGAACATCTTTCATAAATAAGAAATGCTTCTTGGAAATACAGTTCTCACAGAATTCAATCCCAGGGGCATTTTTCTATGAAGGCATGTTCCTGTTTTGTTCTGTCATAATAAATGCCCTTGATGATGGTAATAGCTTTGATAGGGACGTGGCTGGACAGGAAAATATGACTATTGCAAATAAATCAAGTTGGAATTAATGAAAATTTGCTAAGACATAAATCTAGTTTTATTAAATATTTAAAAGAATCTTTTTATAATTGCAGTTTAGAACAAAACTATGGTTATATTCATGAGCAGGTAGCTAGAGGATTATCAGAAGAACAGCTCATCTATTAGGTATGTAGGAAGCCATTATTTTTAATACCAGTGACAGCTAGAGGCAGTGCCGTCTGTAAGAAAACCTGCCCAGAGTTCCACCTCTGGCTCCCTCCACAGTGGCACTGAGCAAATCAATGGGCCCTGGCTGCTTGGAGATGATTTATTACTGGGGCTTTCTTTATTTTATCTCCTTTCTAGCCTTCGAGTTTCATGAAGTCAGGGCACTGTTTCTTATCTCTCCTTTGTGTCTTCAGGAGAGCCTAGTGTCGTGCTTTATAAAATGTTTGATAAATTGAGTCACAACATGCTTTATAAGTTTAAGGCCTGGTTGTCAAGAAAGCCATTAAATATTTGTCTCACTTTGGGAAATTATTTCAATTTTTTTGTGTAAGAGCAATGAAAGAAGTTTACTAAATGGTGGCCCCCCTGGTCATAAGAAGTTACATTTCTGTAGTGCTTTTTAGTTTACAGACATATTCCATCCAACAACCTCATAAGATGGATGGCTCAGGTTTGTTATTCTTGCTTTACAGAGATATAGAAAGATAGAGACTTTGCTGTGGTCACATGACTTATAAGTGACAGAGCTGGGACTCCATCCAGGTCTTCCAGTCTTTTTTATACCGACTTCTTACAGCCTGGGAAATTATTGTTAAGTGTCCTCAAAGTGAAATTTACTTCTCCCAGACTTTTTTCATATCTACTCACTGCTGACTGAATAGTTATATTATTTGCCCACATCTTGATGTAGATTAGTATATAAGTAAAACAGACAATGTCACAGTATCCATTACTCATATCTTTGGGGGGGGGAAGCTGGGGTGGGAGTAGGGGTGGGTTTCCAAATTCCCCATTGACCACTTTGCGTCCTTGGGCAAATCACTTAACCTGTCTGGGCCTCAGTGTCCTCACATGTGATGATGATGATGATGATGATGATGATGATGATGATGATGATGATGATGATGATGATGATGATGATG
>NW_020954662.1:4431798-4482051 GCF_900497805.2 Vombatus ursinus | reverse complement strand
TGATGATGATGATGATGATGATGATGATGATGATGATGATGATGATGTCATAACAGATGAGAACAAAATTCATAATAATTACTGAGGTTTATACAACACTTTGAAGTTTGAAATGCCCTTTAAATCTCTAACCTCATTTGAGCCTTATAACAACCCAGCAAAGTAGGTAATATAGGCGTCACCTCTATTTTAGAGGCAATGTGCATAGTAGAGAGTTGGCCTTGGAGTTAGGAAGAGTTGGGTTCAAGTCCTGCCTCTGACACATACTGACCATTTGACCTTGTGTCTTGACCACTCAGTGCTCTAGGTAACTCTGTAAGATGATGAGTTGCAGAGAAGGTGCAACTTACTCTGGTAGAGGGAATTTCCTTACCCTGGATTTCTTATACCAGTAAAATCCCAGGTCTAATCCCTATCTCTATTCCTGTTTTTCAGAAGGGTAATCTGGTTCTCGGAGAAGTTAATCAATCAACAAGCATTTATTAAACACTTGCTCAGTGTCAGGCACTGTGCAGAATGTTAAGAGATTCAAAAGCAAAAATGAAACAGTACCTGCTCTCGAGGAGTATATCTTCTAAAGGGGAAGAGAACAGGAACACATATGAGTATATACTTAATGATTTGCCCAGGGCCACACACCTGGTGAATTCCAGAAGAAGAATTTGAACTCAGGTCTTCCCAACTACAAGTTTAGCCCGTCATTCACTATATTGTAAAATGTGGCAGTTGGATTAGATGGACTCAGACAGGTCTCTTTCAGCTCTAAATCTGCAATCCTGTGAAATTGGCTGATTTTTCATATTTAATATCCTCAATAACCAACTTTTAGGTATAGTAATAGATTCCCCTTTTGCAAAACTCAGCTATTAAATATAAGCAGGGAAATGGAGTTGAGGACTTGATAATTATCACATAAAAAGCAGTTATTACATTAATAAAGAAAGTCTAAGGTCTTTTTAATGTTTATTACTCTCCCAGTTGCTAGTGCCTCTCCTCCCCAGCCAAGATTATCTTGTATCTATTTTGTGCCTGTTATATATGTTATGTCCCTTTGCTAGACTGTAAACTGGAGATTAGGAAGTGTTATTCTTTTGTATCCCTCAGTGCCTGGTTATGTAGTAGGAACTTAATAAATGCTCATTGATTGATTACCAGTGAATGTATTTGAGTCTGTTGTCTCAGGCTGGGAAAGCCAAACATATCTTGGCATTATTTTAAGTTGTAAAGTTCATGGGCATAAACAAAGGAGCAAAAAGGACAACTAGCATCCCCCCCAAGTTTTATTAATATTATTAAAGTCTTTTCCCAGGTGATCAGTTGAGGACTTGGTATATCTTGAGATTTGTATTTGTCTACTAGAGAGTTTTATGATTTTTTTTGGGCATACAGCACACGTTTGAGTGTATAGCACATTGATTTAGGGCATGGTAATTTCTTTCTGAGAGACTTAAGTGCCAAAAGAGTTTGTTCCAGAAAGTTTTAGAACATCAGCTCTTTCTTGTGTTAATTCTGTATGGCTCCTTTTTGTACTTGCAGCAAGTCTCATTGTCAGGACCATAGGCAGTCATCACAAGGTTTATATCCACCACACTAATAAAATATGTTGGAGGGAAAAGTAAACTTAGGGCTGAATAAACAATTTTCCTAGTTAAACATTCACCTTAGGGAGGTGAAAAATGCTTTGGACTCCTTTCCTTTGGCATTTTCCTCCGAGAGAGCCTGACATGCAAAGAAAGTAACAGAATAAAATTGGCCCAGGGCGGGGGAAAAAAATCCTCTCTTTTTTTAGTTGGCCTGTTTTCCTTGTAAGACAAACCTTTCATGTTTTATTGTTATGAAGTTAAAGCCTGGCCTTGCCTAGAGGTGCTGATCTTGGAGGAGAAACAGCTGCAGAGTTAGTGTCCCCAGATCAGGTGGGAGGTTCTTTGAAGCAACATGTTGCCTTTTAAAAGGAAATTGAGCATGTGAGAACTTGAACCTGTAAAACTCATCAGCAGGTTCCACCGTTGTTTATCTCACATAGAACTGAGATCACTAACCAAGTGAAACAAACCTGCAGCCTATTTTTTGTTGATAGTATTTGTGTGCATATGAGCAGCTTCTGCTGATATATATATATATATTGGTCACAGAAAGAGACTTGTAGATTTCTGCCTTTAAAGAAAGGGGAGGAGCTGCAAAAATTAACCACTAATGAAAGGGAAATGTCATGTGATTGTTATAGGTAATAAATATTTCTTAATCATGTGAATGAGGTTTGTATATTTTCTTTCTGACCACATAGCAGGTTCTTTGGTAATTCCTTTTGCTAGTCTAAACTGATTTTAACCATATATTTAAATTCACAGACATTTTTACTCATCTTAGTGGTTATAAAAGTTGCATACTGGTTGATACTTAAAAGTATTTGTACTTCATGATAGCAAGAGTCAGTGTGATATCTTGGGTGTCTATACTTATTCCAGTGACATAAAGCATGTCCTTCATGTCTTGGTATATAGGATCAAAGAATGTTAGCCAGCAAGAACTTGAGAGATCCTTTAGTTCTGTCCCCACCTGTATTGTACACATGAGCAAACTTGGAAGGGAAGTGGAAAAATCAGGACTTGAACTTGGGTCTCTTGTTTCCTGGACCAAGGCTCTATTAGCAATTTGTTTATTAAGTTCCTACTATGTGCCAGGCACTGTGCTAAATTGAGGGGACACAGAGAGATAAAAACAGCTGCTGACCAAGAGCTGAAGGGAGAAAGGGAGTAAAACACACACACACACACACAAGCAATTTCTGGGTTGGGTTCTGACAAAACTGGGGTTTACCTGTGAAAGTCTTGTGAATTTGGTGGCACTTGAGGCAAACTTTGAAGGATTCTTGGTACTCCATGCCACATTTCCAGGTTGGTTTAATGAGTTGTGACTGAAAAAAAATTACCCAGTGGTCAATCCTCTGGTAGTGAAATTAGCTAGGTTAGTCCTGGGAATAAAGACAGAGTCTATTACTGGGCCTGTGTTTAAAGTCTTGTGGAGTGTTAAGCCCAGCCAGAGCTTGTATTTCTTTGGCAAATCCTTTGAGAACCTAGTCACTTCCATATCTCAGGGAGGCATTGATTGAAACCTGAGGTGGAGGAGTCAGAAGTAAAATCTGGGGAATATAGAAGTTTTCTAGTTAAATATTTGTTCAGAGGGCAGAATGGTGCTGTGGATAGAGTGCTTGGTTGGTGTGGACCCTGAAACATCTGGCTTGAAGTCCTACCTAGTGTAGCTCTGTGACCCTGGGAGAATCTTTTAACCTTTATGTGCCTTAGCTCCTTGCACTGAAGAAATCATAGATCCTTTGATGGGCATCCCCATATTGAACCAGGTATGATTTGGGAGAAACTGAACATTGGAGACAGGGTGATTCCAGATCTTTTATCTGCTTAATTGTGTGAGGGTGGGTTGGCACCTCACTTACTTTATCTCATTTCAGCAAATATGTATTTAGTAAACATCTTTAAACATGATAGGCCCTAGGAGCTACAGTAAGACTTGATTTCTGTCCATCCCTGCCCTAAAGATGTGTATGGTCTAGTTGGAGAGAATCTCCAAGGGCCTCCTTTTCCTTTTGTGTAGAATGAGCAGGATGGATTAAAGTCTCTTTCAGCTCTGAAAGTCTTATTTTCTCATGTTGTTTTGGATTGATTGATACTGGTAGAAGCAGATTTAGCCTTATTCTTGGTCTAGTGCTAGGAAAAGTTGATCATCAGAGAGCATACCTCCCATAGGGGGAAAAGAAGACAGGCAGTAGAGTATGAGGGAGAAGAAAAATGCTGAAATGTTTTTTTCCTTTGGGCTTTCAATTTATTTGCCCCCAAATTGCCTCCAGATGTAGAAGACCTAAAGCTGTGATTGTAACCTATTCTGTTTTTACTGGCCCATTTCTCCATCACATTGCCTGGTTTGAAATCTGTAAGCCAGTCCAAATTCTTTACCTCATGTTCTAGTACTAATTTGCCACGTTACTCATCTCTCAGCTGCAAGGGGGTGAGGCAAATAGCCTTGAAATTAAACTCAGTGTCATTTCATAAACTGGGCAGTGATATATACTTGCTAGAGAGAATCAGTCTCGGTAAATCTCTTCTGAATTACTTGAACCCCTGCCCCACAGCCCAGGTAGCCCATGTACAGAGCTAGATCAATTCTTAGATTTAGACCTTATAGATTATTAGAAGGTCCTGAGAGGTCTGGTAGTTTGCCCATGGTCACATAGGTAGTTGTCAGTAGAAAAGCTTGGATTTGAACCCACATCTTTTGACTCTAAATCCAGAGCCCTTTCCACTACCCCATCAGGACGGTCATGAATCCTAACAACCACTTGGCCTTGTGTATACTTGTTAGTAGCCTGATTGCCTAGTACTGATGTTCTGCATTGCTGCATGGGGACCATGGATCATTTTCTGGCAGCATCTCATTTGGCTGGCAGGAACAATCCTGGCACTCTTTACTTGGAAGGTAGTAATCTCATTGGGGGAAGAAATTGGAGGAGGATTTCTTGATCTTCTTTAAGATCCCTGCCTTCTGATATCTGGTTCACCCTTATCATCTGGCATCCCTGACTATATTTTATAAACTGATCTATTTACTTCTGTTTTCTGCTGCACCAAATTTTAATTGGTTGTATGGAAATTCTGAAAACAGGCATGGCATTCAAATGGTGCAAACTATGCCTCACTATAATTTTTCATTGATTGACCAATTGTTTAAGTTGGATATAAAAGATCCATGTGGTATTAGAAGTAGTAGGTGGTAGCTGTTTACTTCTGGCTTTTCAAGTTTAACAGTAAAAACAACACCTAATGCTGTCTTTGTTGGCCTTTGTAAAGTAATCATTTTCAGTTCAAATTTAGATCTTTACAGGCCAGCAGTCAGAGCAAATGAGAAGGCCTAATGGCACATGTGGTAGGAAAGTCTTGTCAGAAGGCACCCTGGGTCAGGGGTCAAAACAGTTTTATGAATTTTTTTAGATAGTAATTCTTCCTCAAAGCATAATTCTTCAGGCCAGCAGTGGCTGGGCTGTTGCAGAGGTATTAGAAGGGAAGTAGATGAATTAGAAACCTCCCTTGGAAAAGTGGTATGAATGAGGCCCCAGTTTCTCCTTGCTTGGAGATGACATGGATGACTCAGATAATGTTAGAGCAGCCTGCTGATTGATTACTTTAATCTTCATACCAAAACAGCATGAAATTTTGGTTAGATATGCAAAATTTTGGGGATGTAAGCCCCAATACTGAGACACTAAATAAAACAAGGGAGAATTCAACCTTGTGCTTAATGATAAATGGTATTGGTTACATGGAGACCAATTGGTGGGTTGTCACTGAAGTAAGTTGCATGTTTGGAAAGTTTGGACTTAAATCAAAGTATCCTTGTAAAGCAAGTAGGTCTTTTATAATTGGATTGTGAAAACTATTCATGGAAGAGAAAAGGTCTTTTAAAAGCAATTGTATTAATTCTGGAACAAATGTAATAGATTGAATTTCATCTCTTTCATCTCATATATGGGGTGTTTTTTAAAAAAAGTACTCCAGCTTTAGTGAAAGGTGGTAGATCATAGGTGGTAGATCACATTCAGGGTTTTTTGGGGGTGATATTTATGTTTTTGTTGCAATTGAAGATTCATGGAAAATTTAAAAGCAGGTATTAGTGCTATGTCATTAAAATATATTTGTATTTTGTCTTTATATTTAAGACCAGTTTTAGTGCAGAGGATAATTAATAGTAAAATGAGGATGCTAGTGCTCTGTGATTTCTTCTTTCAAATTTAAAGATTTTACATAACATTTACTAGCTATGTGACCCTGGGCAAGTCACTTAACCCCATTACCTAGCCTCCCCCCCCCCAAAAAAAGGTTTCTAAGTTTTTTTGTTTTGTTTTGTTTTTTTAGTGAGGCAATTGGGGTTAAGTGACTTGCCCAAGGTCACACAGCTAGTAAGTGTCAAGTGTTTGGTCTGAGGCCGGATTTGAACTCAGGTCCTCCTGACTTCAGGGCTGGTGTTCTTAAGTCTTTTTTAATTAACGAAAATATGTTTTTTTGTTCCCTTCTAAATGTTGACTTGTTGAACTGATTTTTTTTCTTTCTTTTTAAGTCTTTCTTACAAGGGATGGTTCACTGACTGGGAAGAAGGATGTATTTGTAAATGAATGTGATATAGCAATGAAAACAATTTAAATAGATTTTTTTAATGTCTTTTTTTTCTACATCACCTAGATTTCCCCGTGCTCTTACTCCTCCCTCTCTTAGGGAGCTATCCTTTATAACAGAGTTTTGTGGGTTTTTTTTTTTAAAGGAAAGAAAAAGAGAAAGAAGAAAAAAATTGAGTAAGATCAGTCAAGATATGGAAACATTTATATGCAATATTACGATGTAGGCAATATGTAATATTGCTGGGTTCTAGTCTTTGGACCTTACCTTTGTAAAGGAGTGGGGTTGGGGGCAAGAGTCTTCTCATATCTCTTCTTTGAGGCTAAGTTTGCTAATTTTGTAACATTCGGTTGTGTATAATGTTTTCCTGGTTCTGCTTATTTCAGTTTGCATCATTTAATTGTAAGCTTTCCCATGCTTCTCCATATTCGTTATACTCTTTTCTTATAGCACAGTAATAGTCCATTGTATTTGTCTACCAAAATTTGTTTAGCCATCTCTAATCAGTGGATATCCACTTTGTTTCCAGTTCATTGCTGTTACTGAAAAGTGCTACTGTAAACAATTTGGTGTATATTGAGCCTTTCTTTTTTTATTAATAACTTCCTTGGATTATATGTCTACTAGTGAAATCTCTGGGTCAAAGAATATGGACATTTTAGTCACTTTATTTGCATCATTCCAAAATGCTTTCCAAAATGGTTCTACCATTTCACAGCTCTGCCTACATGCATTGGTATCCTCATCTATCTTTTTATAGCCCCTCCAACATTGACTGTTCCCATCATTTATCATCTTTACCAGTTTGTTGGGTAAGAGGTAAAACCTGAGGGTTATTTTTATTTGCATTTCTCTTATTTTTAGTGATTTAGAGCATTAGTTCATGTGGTTGTTAATAGTTTGCAATTTTCCTTTTGAGAACAGTCTGTTCATATCCTTTGGTCACATCTGTTGGGGAATGACTTTTGCATATTTACATATGTGACTCTTACACATATTTTTGCTAGATGTCTACTTATCTTGGATATCAACTCCTCATCAGATATGTTTTATACAAAGACCTCTTCCCCCATGATGGCTTCCCTTCTTATCATAGATGTGTTTTTAATTTTGCTTGTGCCAAATGTGATTGTAATCAAAATTCTCTCTTTTATCTTTTGTAATTGCCTCTGTCTCATATTTGCTTAAGAATTCATCCCCTGACTTTAATAGTATATGATCTATTTCTCTTCTGATATTTTTATGGTATGGTCTTTAATAGTCAGGTCAAGTATCTATTCTAAATATATTGTGGTATGTGATATAAGATATTGGTATGAGCCTAACTTTTGCCAGACTATTCTCCATTTTTTTTTTTTTTTTGCAGTTCTTATTAAATAGGGGGTTCTTTCCAAAGTCATTTATTTTTTCAGGTTGATCAAACACTGGGTCATTGTGTTCATTCATTTCTGATCCTTCCTTGTTCTGGTAGTCAGGTGAATTCTGTAGAGAGTTCACCTAGTCCTTAGCAAGACATTTGATACAGGCTTATGCTATTCCTGTGGAAAAGATGGAAAGATGTGATGTGAGCTAGACAGCAGTATAGTTAGGTGAATTTGGAGCCAATAGGATGGCCTGGTTCAAAGTGCCATCATCTTTAGTTTCAGGTTATATGAGGACTCTGATGAAATAGAGATGTATGCTGTTAAACATTTTTATCAGTGACTTGAATAAAGATACAGGTAGCATGCTTTTCAAATTTATAGACTATGCAAAGCTGAGATGGGGTAGATAATACATTGGGTGAGAGAGTCAGGATTCATAAAGATATTGATAGGCTATATCATTGGACTGAATCTGATAAGATTCAATTTAATAAGGTTAAATATAAAGTCTTTTACTTGGATTCAAAGACTCAATTTCACACATATGTACAAGATGGAGGAAGCATGCCTGGACAGAAGCTTGTCTATGAAAGATCTAGTTTAGTGGAATGTAAGTTCAATATGAGTCAGCAATGTCATGGAGCAGGCAAGAAAGCGAATGTAATCTTAGGCTTTGTTAAGAGACAGTGTCCATGACTAGGGAGGTGATTATCCTTCTGCACTAGACCTCTCATAAGACATCTGGAATATTGTGTTCAGTCTTGGGCGCTGCTACGTTTTTAGGAAAGACATTGAAAAGCTGAATTTTCCAGATGATGGCAAAAATGTTGATGAAGGGTCTGGAGTTCATATCATATGAGATCCCTTGAAGAAATTGGGGGTGTTTAGTCTGGAGAAGAGATGTCTTCTTGGGGGAACATGATGATTTTCTCCAGATATTTGAAAGGTAGTCACATGGCAGAAGCATTAGGTTTGTTCTGTTTGGCCAGAGAGTACAGATCTAAGAATAATAGGTAGAAGTTGCAAAGAGGCACCTTCAGGCTGGAGCTCAGGAAGAATTCACCAAGCACTTTACTGTCCAAAAAGGGGGGAGCGGCTTCCTCACTTGGAGATCTCAAGGAAAAACCTCATGACCATTTTTGGGTGTGGAGTAGAAGGGATTCTTGTTCAGGCATGGATTGGGCTACACAGCCTGCCACAGAAGTCTCTTCCAACTCCGAATTCTGTGATTCTGGGGCATTGGAGACGGCCAGGTGGTACAGGAAAGAGAGTCCTGGACTTGGAGTCCAGAAGACCTGAATTAGAATACTGTCTCAGACACTTATTAGGTGTTAACCTGACCCTGGGCGAGACACTTAACCTTTCTGGGCCTCACTTTCCCCATTGTGAAATTAGTAGGTTGGACTTGATGTCCCTTCCTTTTCTAAATCTGTGATCCTCTGACTTTAATAGAGACATGACAATAATAGCTTACATTTCCATATTATCTTTTTAAAAAGAGTTAAAGCCATTTACCAATGTGCTCCTCTGTTAAACCACCCCTTGTAACAGAAAAAACAGTTAAATAAAACCAACCCAAATAGTGAATGCTTCTCACAGTGCATGGATATGCAATATTCCATGCCCATAGTCTGCCTTTTCTCTATGAAGAGGAAGTTATTTCATCATCTTTCCCCTGGGATTGAGATTGGTAATTACATTTAATCAAAGTATAGCTGCCTTTTGCAGTTTTCAATTGCATTATTCCTTCACAGCAGTGTTATGAGATCGGTAGAGCAAGTATTTTGTCATGCCCATTTTCTAGATTAGGACTTCAGGTTACTTAACTAGAAAGCTGCAAACAGGATTCAGACCCAGATTTTTGACCCCC
Organism: Vombatus ursinus; assembly: GCF_900497805.2. Taxonomy (NCBI): domain Eukaryota; kingdom Metazoa; phylum Chordata; class Mammalia; order Diprotodontia; family Vombatidae; genus Vombatus; species Vombatus ursinus. Next base: position 4,472,638 of record NW_020954662.1, on the reverse strand, counting down.
AGGCCAGTATCATTACACCGCAGTTCCATTATACCTCGGGGAAATGGTTCTTTTGCTAGATTTTTCAACATACCTCCTTCACCTGAAATGTGTTCTAAGACACAGTTACTGCATCTCATTAATGCCTTACCCTGTGGGTAGGATCCTCATGCAGGATAGGTGAGAGAACCCAAGTAATGTAGCAGTGCTTTGTAGCAATTTCAAAAGTCTGAAGAAAGCTCTCCACTAGTTTTCGAGCCTTAGAGATCCTTTCAATAGGATTTGAGTGGACTGCAAGCTGAGTATGATTCGATAGGGTCACATGGCAGCCAAAAATGCCACCATGACCTCAGGTTGCTCATCGTCTAGACTGTGGGAGTTGATGGCCCTGCTGTCCACTGTCTTGGTTACACGTACATCTGGAGTTATTGTGTACCATTCTTAACAACACAGTTGAAAAAGGACATGGACACACTGTACGAAGGACAACAGCCAGGATGGTGATAGGTGGTGGTAATAGAGACTTTGCCATGTGAAAACTGGTTGGAAGGAGTCTTCCAGGCCCTCGTTCTGTGTATGATGGTACTGAAGCTTAGAGAAAGTAAGTTACCTGTCTAAAGTTACATAGAACTGGTATTGGAACTCAGGTTCTATGGTTCTAACTACATTTTTTCTCAGACCTTCAGTTTAACTATCAGTTTTACATATATATAGTTATACTATATCAGTATAGTTCACACCAGCTGTCTTCAAGGTATCCCTTCTGGTGTGATTTAAACTACACCACTGTTCAGGTGTTGTCATAGGATCATAGATTTAGAATTAGAAGGAGTCTTAGAGAGCATCTAATCCTGGGGAATGGGTCAGGGTAAGTGGATCAGTTTCAAGGAGACAATGAACTTGGATAGGGGAAAAAATTACATCTTTATCTTCACTTAACCTAACTGAAATTTAACATTTTGTTCAATTATTTAAAAACAATTCTTTGAAGGGATCTGTAGCTTACAAACTCCCAAAAGGGGACTATAACATAAAGTTAAGAACTGATCTGATCAAACCTTCTCACTTTATAGAAGAGGAAATGAAAGCCCAGAGGGGTAACATGCCCTTCCCAAGGTCACATAGTCAGTAGCGTAGCTGCAATTTGAATCAAGTCAACTGACCATAAATCTCTTTCCACTCCAATATGTTGCCTTCCAATTCTGTTGTATTGTCTTTGTGTGAAGGGGAGGAATGGAGTTTTTATCTCTAGTTGCTGAAGTAGAAGCAATTAGGTTAATCAGGAAGAGAGGACAAAAATGAAGATTATTGGAGTTAGGAATTCTACTAGCAACTCTACTCCTAGTGTTCAGGGGGAAATAGGTTTATGTTTTGCTGGTGGACAAAAATCTAAAAATTAAATGTTAATTGGATTACTAGTAATTGAATGGGGATGGGGTAATTTATTTTCTGATAAATAGGCTTAACGTGGCTCTTTTTTGTTCTCTCTTTCTACAGGTACAGGGTTTGGATTGGGAATTGTTTTCTCACTTACATTCTTCAAAAGTAAGTGTGACCATTATTTGAAATTTCTTGTGTGTTAGAGTAAATGCCTCAAAAGCAAACATTGGGGAAAAGCAAACATGTGGGGATGCCAGCCCTCCCATTGCTGTGTAAGGTAGGCTCAGATCCAGTCCAGATAGGTTGGACAGCTCAGAAATTGTCCTGAGCGTTGATCAAGACTTAACCACTTGTGTGAAATCACAAGGCTCAGCAGGGAAACAGATTTCTAATTAATTGATACTTTTCCATTTTGATGACCATTCCACAAACTTTTCTTGAACTCCTGCCATGTACAAAGCTCCTATGTGTGATGCATTGTGAGAGACATGAAGATTAATAAGGCCAAGGTTTTAGCTTTAGCTTTAGCTTCTCTGGACTAAACATTGAAGCAGTGAGGCTTCAATCCTCAAGAAGCTTAGAGCCCAGTAGGGGAGATGAAGTCAGTGTCCTCAGAGGTGGGGAGCGTATGCTTGAGGAGTGAGATGGTTTCTGGCTGAGGGATCAGAGAAGGCTTCCCAGAGGAGGCAGCATTTGAACTGAGGCCCAGGGGATAGGAAAGACCTATAAGGGCCTGACAGAAGTGGAGACTGGTGTGAGCAAGGGGCAGACATCAGCAAAGCTGCCTTTCTTGTTCAAAGGGATTTCACAGTCATATTGGTGGACCTATTTAGCATGCTTTCTTGGGTGCAGACATTGTATTTTTTGATAGATATTATGCCCATTTCTCTAATACATAACAATCCTCTGAGGTGACCATCTTCCAGAAGGAGGAATACAGAGGGCAATCAACTTGCCCCTACTTATACAAGTACCTGCCCTAGGCCTCAGGGCTTGTGACACCCCACCCACTTTTTCCAAGAGTGGGGGGGACTTCTTGATAGAAGTTGCAGGAACACAAACACCCGTCATTCTTGGCCACCTTGATTGTTCTAGGCAGAGTTCCACTGTGGCACAAGTGATAGCATGTCCATGCTTTGTTGTGCAGTCTTACTGTAAAGAAATGACTACGAGCATATTCAAAGCTGACAAAAAATAAGGAGTCCTAATTAGTGCATTAATATTTTAGGATCTTTTTCACTTATGAAGAATAATGGTTTATTAAGAACATGGTATCATAGAATTAGAATTGGGTGGGAATTGGGAGATGATCTAACTCAGGGGTGGGGAACCTGGGGCCTTGAGGCTACATGTGGCCTTCTAGGTGCTTGGGTGTGGCCTTTTGACTGAGTCCAAGTTTTACAGAACAAATCCTTTTATTAAGGGGATTTGTTCTGTAAAGTTTGGATTCAGTCACAGGGCTGCACTTGCAGACCTAGAGGGCCATATGTGGCCTTGAGGCCAAAGGTTCCCCACCCCTGATCTAGCCCAACTCCCTCCTTTTACAAATGAAGAAACTCAGGCCCAGAGGAGAAAAAAAGTGACTTGTCCATAAGCCTGTAATAGTAGACTTGATGTAACTGTATAAAAAGTTTCCTCATTTGCTAATAGTCACATATGAAAAAGGAAGAGAGCTCCCATTCTCAATTTGAGTTCTCTGAGGGCAAAGAATCCTTGTAACTTTTCCAGGATCTAGTACAGTAGGGCTCCTTAACAAATTGCTTGTTGAAGTTGTCAGATCTTGGTAGTGTCCCATAAATTCTAGATGAGTTGGTTAATTGACCTTTGCTGCTCTTTCTTTGCCATGAAGCACACACACATTGCCAATAGAATCAAAGGGTATCGGAGCTGGAAGGCACAGAGCCCTCATTTGATCGAGAAGGAAAAATGAGGCCCCATGAGGTGGTGACTTGTTGACAGTCACACAGTCAGGAAGTGGCAAGGCCAGGATTGAGCTGAGGAAGGCTGGCAGATTCTCTTCCTTGATGTGGAAAGGATTTAATGTTTGTTGAGGGCTAGTGTATTTGGTATGCTCGAGTAATAACTTAAGCTATGTTTTTTCTTAACGTTTTTGGATTAGTATTTTTTTTCTTTTTTGCTTTTCTTTCCCTTAGGAAGGATGTGGCCATTAGCCTTTGGTTCTGGCATGGGGTTGGGAATGGCTTACTCCAACTGTCAGCATGATTTCCAGGCCCCATATCTTCTGCATGGAAAATATGTCAAAGTACGTACAGAACTGATATTTCCTTTCCCTTATATTGACTCACTCTGCCTTCTTTCTTCCAGAGGAAATACGTTTCTTGCCAGGGCTAAAGAGCGCCATCCATGGCAGAGAACTTGGAGAAGCTCTCTGAGCTTGCTTGGCTCCTTTGGGGTCTAAAGTGCATTTTGACATTTAACTAACTGTGTTAAAAGTGAATACAGTCATCCCTAAACACAAGTCAAAACTTGAACACAGCTCTGCTATTTCCTTTCAGTCTTCTCTTCTGTAAGCTAACCCTTGAAGCCATGTGCTGTTTTATAAAGAGCTTTGGATTTGGAGGGAAAGGGCCTGGGCTCAAAGGCTGGCTCTGCTCCTTAGCATTTGTGACCATGGGCCAGGTTCTTACCCTCTCTGAGGCTCAGGCTCCCCCTCTTTAAAATGAGGCTTTAATTAAGGTGATAGGGAAGATTCTTTCTGGCTCTAAATCCTACATTTAGTGCTAAATTCTCTAGGTCTTAAGAGCCAAATCAACCTGAGATTCAGCCTTTTCTACTCTCAGATATTTGTTTGCATTCATTTAGATAAACCTATTGATGTATGGATTTCTGTCTTTGAAAGCTTCTCACTTGGAATCAAACAAACAGTACACATAGAACAGCTTTGTTCCAGGTTCAGTGTTCCACAGTATCTCACCCTCATAACCCAGTTTTACAGCAGCTGGGGATTACCTGGTTTTGTTTGTTTTTGTTTTTGGGTATAGGTGGGAAAATTGAGGCACTGAGGAGTTATTGACTTGCTAACAGGGCATTTAAGTCATCTGTGAAAATCATGGGAATAGATACATTGCTAGATCTATAAGGAAACCTTAGAGCCTTTAATGTTGGGATTTGGAAGAGACCATAGAACACAAAAAAAGAAAAAAAAAAACAAAAAAAACTGGAAGGGTGTCTTATAGGATCATAGGAAGGAACCTTAGAGATCCTTCCAAGCCTCTCATTTCATAAAGGAGGAAATTGAGATTAAAAATGGTAAATGGACTTCTACAAAATCACACACAGAGTTAAGAGGATCAAGATTTAAAGCTGGAATGGATCTTAGAGGCCATGTTATTTAACCTCCTTTTTTAAAACAGGTGAGAAAACTGAGGCCTTAAGTGACTGGCCTAAGGTGACATAGGTAATAAACGGTTGAAATGGTCTCACATGGCTTCTGTGGTTGAGCTGGGGCTCAAATCCTAGAGGGTCCTATTCTTGTGCTGCTGCCCATCTATGATGGATATTAGTGATTGAAACAATTTGGGAAATGACACAGTCATACATTGGGAGGAAGTATGGTATGGTGAAAACATAGCTGGATTTGGAAAAGATTTATGTTCTGGTTATTCCACTTACTAGGTACCTTTGGGAAATCACTTTAATGTCTTTTGGCCTTAGTTTCCTCATCTATTAAAATAATAAATGAAGTTGGAATCAAAGACCACTAATGGCCCTTCCCGATCTAAATCCTGTAATCTTATGACATCGCATGTACAAATATGGTCATTTGGGGGGTTTGATCGATTTGCCTTTATGATGTTTAATCCTGTGATTTGAGGGAAGAATGTTCAGTGCCACTTGGAGTGTTAACAACTTTCCCTGCCCTGCTTCACTTAGGGGGAAGGTCCCTTGGTAAGAAGTTTTGGTGATGGGCGAATAAAAAGTACATCTCTTCCTCCAGTGTAGGGGGTTCGTGCCTCAGCCCCCATTACAAAGTAGAGCCCATAACCACATGGACCTTTGATGAAAGAAAGCATTTAAAGGTAAAGCACCTCTGCCCTCTATTAAATGGTGTTGAAGGTGGAGCTGGGTACAAGGCATAACAGCATTAACTTTCCATCAAAAACTATACCCACTACATTCATCTTCACAGAAACCATTTCACAGATATAGAGACTGAGGCTCAAAAATGGAAAGTGACTTATTCAAGGGCACCTAATGACGGGGTTACCAGATTCCAAGGCCAAATAATGAGACTCCACTAGCTGTTTGGCAGTCTTCATTTTAAACCATGCTGGACTCACTGCAAGATGACTTAGTGAGAGCCGAAGAGGGTTTGGAGCAGGGAGGGTTGGCGTGCTAAGAAGTCTGGCAGCCTCCTCTTCCATCTTACTGAATAATTTCTGTCCCGTAGCTAAGGGTGGTCCAGCTCAGGATGAGGTAATCAGTGGGCCAGTGCTGAGAAGCAGCACAGCTGTTTGCGTGGCATTGAGGCTGAGGACAGGCTGTCCGTCCCCCCCCCCCCCACTCCTTGCCTGGCCATTTTCCTGGCACAGACCAGCCATGTGCTTGGGCACAAAGAAGGGGGGCAGCCAATGAGGCTTAATTGTTTCAAACCTTGACATTGGTCCAAGATGTTCTGTCATGGGTAGTGGCCCAAGGGTGATTAGCTGTACGGTGTTTACTTAACGGTTGGTGGTTAGAGTAGAAAATGATTTGTGTTTTTTTTTTCCCCCAACAATCAGGCCTGTCCCATTAGAGAATGGCTTTCTTCCTTTATCTGAACTTGAGTTTTTGCTCTGGTGCTGTCATCCTTTCCTCTTCAAAAAGAATGTGATACTGATTTGAGGCTTAGATGAATTAGTGGCCCCAAATCTGTCTCTAACAGTTTAGTCAGTTCACAGATGGCTGGTGGGGCTTTGCTTGAAATTTTAAAAGACTTGGGGGATCTTATCCTTTGTGAAGTGAGATGGGAAGAAGGCAGTGCTTTGTTGAAGAAGCTTCCCAGCAGTGGAGGAGGCGAGGTCCCAGCCTCTGACTTGCAGAAGATCATGGCCACGTTGAAGCCCTGGGGGTCTGGCATGAATCGGGCGGTTAAAAAGGGAGTCCGTACCTTGTCTCTGCAGCAATAATCTGAGTGCTCTTGCCTTACAGGAGCAGTGACTTATGACTGAGAACATCCCAGTGGGAGGAAGAGAAATCATGTTTATTCCTCAGGAATATTGAAGTGCCCTGGAGTAAGCTGAAATTCTTCTCTAACAATGTTATCAGTAAACGCTTTCTACTCCAGCACACTGTTTATGTATTTGAAACCAAGTCTGTTTCTTGTTTTGTATTTTCTCTCTGGAAATTGCAAGAAGAAGGTCTTAGGAGAAATAAATTAAATGAAAATAGGATGAGGTCTTGTGTGTTTCTTACTCTGTGTTGTGAATGCAAAGAAGACTGATGTGCCTGCAGCTGTGACCACCTGGTTGAAGCTCCTCCAGCGTTCTCCCCAAACACCAGCTGTTGTGTGTCCTTCCCTACTCATGGCTTGATGTCTAGTTTACAGAAGAGGTTCCACCTTGTATATCTCAGGGCAGCAGATTGCTGCTGCTGCTGCTGGTTATAGTGAACAAGATTTGGATTTTAGAGGCTTTGCTTTCCTTACCCTTCTGCCTTTTCTTCCTCATTATGCAAGGCACTAAGTGGGGAGATAGATATTGAATCAATCCAATGTAATAAAAGATAAGCAGAGAAAAGGTCTGGGGCAGGGCTGAGATGTACATGGAAAATAAGAACTGGACCTGTTACTTCACTGGTCTGGAGAAGTCTTGGGTGAGAAGGCTGCCAGGGCAGTTTGGCACCTTCTCTACCCTAGAGTGCTTAGAGGTTAAGGGACTTGTCCAGAGCCACACACTGTATGTCAGAGGCAAGATTGACCCTAGGTCTTCTTGGCTTTGAGGCTGACTTTCTTGTCACTATACCAGGTTGCCTCACGAAGAAAAATACAATACAAATTTAAATATAATCAGTGCTTCTGAATTCTCAATAAGTGTATTGTGCTATATAAGTTGTTAAAATGATTGATTAATAACATGAAGCCTCACCTCTCTCCTTCCTGCCTAGGGGCATAAGGAACACCTCTTTGTCACCTCAGAGAACCCTCTTTTCCTACACACAACACCACTGAAGCCTACATGAGTTTTGGCTCCAGCAAACAACTGAGGGTATTAGACCGTGAATTAGGCAAACTAGTGTTGGCACAATTCAGTTTTATACTTTTCTGATACAACCAGCTATCTGATTCTGGTGTGGCAGCAGCCAGGGCTGTTGGGAGAGAATGGACTTTCCCACTGCCCACTAAAAAGACCAAACTCCTGTGACTGGAATTCAAGGCTCTGAACAACCTGGCACTTCTCTATATTTCCGGCTTTATCTTCCCATTGACATAATCTGTATTTTAGCCCAGTTTGACCCTGTGTTTCCCTACCTCCACACCTTTGCTAATACTGTTTCTTGTGCCTGGAATTACCCCTTGTCCATAACTCTGCCTGTTGACACTTTGCCCATTCCTGAAGGCCTAGTTTGAATGCTACCTCCCCTATGAAACCATCTCTGATTGCTTGATCTCAAACTGGATATGAACCTTCCATTCAATCTGATAACACATTAGATGTTTATATTTATTACATTCTCATTTATAATATTTAAGGTATAGTTAGGTGACACAGTGGATATGGTGCTGGATCTGGAGTCAGGAAGACCTGGTTCAAATTTAGCCTCAAGATACTAGCTGTCTGACCCTGGGCAAGTCACTTCACCTCTGCCTCAGTTTCTTCATCTGTAGAATGGAGCTCATAGTAGCATCTACCTCCCAGGATCAAATGTGGTAATATTTGTAAGACGTTTTATGAACTTTAAAGCACATATAAATATTATTGTTATGATTTATCAGCACACATATCATATTCCCATCATCAGATCAGAATCTTCTTGATGGTGGGTACTGTGCCTTATTTATCTTTGTGTCTTCTTTGCACTGTGTTCATTTCACACAGTAGGTACTTAATTAACGTATATGGTTTTGTTAAATAAACTGAAGCACTCTGTGTAAGAAGAGAGTGTGAGGACCTGTTTAGACCTCTTATACTTGCTTCTTTGATATTAGTACTGGAAGTTAATATTGGTGTTCCCCTAATTAAAAGTTGTTTCTATTCCAGTATGAGCCAGGGATAGAGAAGAATGATGTACTTCCAAAAATGACAAAGTGAAAATACAAATTGTGCAATTCTTCTCCAGCCCTACCAGCACAATTGGAAAGGACAAGACGCTGCAATTTGTTCATGGTATCTTTCTGTGCCCTGTCAGTACTCCATCTGCCAGTGCATAAGTGCTCCAGTCTTCTTATCCTCTGTGATTCTTGACTTCATTGACCTCAGTTCTACCACTTTATCACTAATGTGACCTTGGACAAATCACTTAGTCTCACTGGGCCTCAGTTTTCTCATCTCTAAAATGAGGGACTCGAACTTCAGCACCTCTAGGTGCTTGGGTGCAGCCTCTTGACTGAGTCCAAGTTTGGATTCAGTCAAATGCCACACTTGAGGACCCACAGGTTCCCCACCCCTGGACTAGATGATATCTGAGGTCCCTCCCAATTCTACGATCCTCTAAATTTTGTAAAGAAGATCTACTCATTCCACTACTCTCTAATGCCGTCATCTTTGGCCTTCGGGTGACCTACAGTTTGGGTTTTTGAGATCACAGCGTACTGTGATTTGCAGTTGTGTAACTTAAAGGTGGGCTTTTGTGATAGGCAGTGGCTTGGTACCTTTAAAAGTCCTGCACAGTGTCCTAACTGCAGTCAAGCCCAATCTTATTCTATACACTGGTCTGTTTATATATGTTTTTACGAACTGGCTCAGTGGATCGCCCATCCACCTGTATGATGTAGGTTTTCTTTCATCTACTTTGTTTTCTCAATGTGGATTGATAGACCAATTATTTTTCTTCAATGACCTTGGATCTTACTGAGGAAGGTGGTCTTTAGCTTGGTACAATCAGCACAACTATGCTATCTCATTATTCAGTCAACAACAGTCATTTGGATAAACCCCTTTCTCCTTGGCTTTTTAAACACAGTTTCTAGTTAACCATTTAAGAAACTGATCAGCTCCATGGGGAAATAGCTTCTGATAAATGTTTAGCCAAGAGAATAGTGTGATGCTGACCAAATTCAGCTAATGTTGAGTATTTTGTGTTTCTGTCTGGTCACGTTACCCACCATCTAAGCAAGATGCTGTCCAAAGCATGTTGTCTATTCTTGTCCCCTTTTCTCTCCCTCCCTCTCCCTTCTTATGATGGATGCAATCATTGAATCAGTGCAGGGCTTTTGGCAAAAGTACACACTTGTTCCACTTCAAATTTAATTATCAATTCAGCTCCTCAGAGGCTCTCTTCTCCCCCATGGCTATGAGAGTTCAGTTCTCTCTAACATACCCTTCTGGAAACAAATTATAAGGAATTCATGGCTTTAAAGTGATAGAAACTCAGCTGGGCACAGGATGCTGGAATATTGTGGTGGTGCCCCAAAAGTATCCTACCCTGCCAACATATATAAATATATATACTCTGTGTTGACACTGTATAATTTGGCCCAGAACAATATGTTTTTGGAACTCATTTAGGTGAATGACTTTGGCATTGCAAGGATCACAGAGAACTTAATCAGAATGGAAAGGAAACTTGGTATGTTGGAAAGGGCACCAGCTCTGGGGCTGCCAATGCCCCTGCTAATTATTCCCTTTGTGTTCTTGGACAAATCACTTAACCTCTCTGGGCCTCAGTTTGTGGTTGGGGAATTTTCAATCAGATGACCTCTAAGGATCTTTCTAGTTGTCGTTCACATGGCTCACCTGGTTGCACAAATGTCTTTATTCAGAGAAGTGACTTCAAAGACCTCCAAAAGTTTTTCCTGATCCTCCCACTTTACTACTTTAGGAGATGCCTCCTGGCTTCCTTCTAGCCACAGCTAAAATTCCACCAATCTTTCCTAATTCCAGTGCCTTCCCCTTATTAATTTTTTCTTATTTATCCTGTCTGTAGTTTGTTTACACATTGTATGTTGTCTCCTCCATTAGACTGTAAGCTTCTTGAGAGCAAGGACTGCCTTTTACTTTGTTTGGTACTCCATCACTTAATAACTGACCAGTAACAACTTTCCCCGCCTCAGACCTTACATAGCCCTTTTTCTTATACCTCTCTAATGCATTTATATTATGTTTTATATTTTGAACCTCTCTGATGCATCTGTGCTTATGTGTTCTGAGTTATTATTTTTGTATATCATATCCTTCTACTGCATGTAAACTCTACTGTGGAGAGAAGACTATACCTTGGCTCAATTTTGTGAAATGGTTCAGTATGGGAAATGAATATGGTTTTATCAGTGCAAATGACATTAAAGAAGATGCATTCTAAGTTCCATGGACTTTTCATCAGCTGAAACCTTTATGTGTTTTTTCCCCTATTAGAATGTGAGCTCCTTGAAAGTACAGTCTGTTTCAATTTTCTATCTGCACCTCCAGTGCTTTGCACATTAGTGCTTCATAAAGACTTCATTCATTCATTCACTTCCCCAGAGCCTAGCCCAGTGCTGCCCACAGAGTAGCTACTTACTGCTTATTGAGTTGAATACAGTAATAACACCACCCGGTTTGTATAGCACTAGACAAAGGCTTTACCACCTAACAGTCCCAGGAAACATGCAGTACGAATGTCCCATTTTACAGATGGAAACCTGGAATTTAGAGAAGGTAGTGTTTTACCTAAGGTGATAGACCCAGTAAATGGCAAAGTTAGATAGAACTCAAACCTAGGCACTGACTTTAGTTCTCATTCCATTATATCCCATTGCCCCTCACCATGTACAAAAGCTGGGTTAGCATTTAATGAACATTACTTTCCTCATGCAACTCTAAGAAAAGATCTTCATGGGCTTGGTATAAGAAATACAGAGATTCAGGACTGAACGTAACTGGATAATTTTGCATTTGGCTCTTCAAAATCTGTTTACATTTTTTCCCTTATATATGTGTATGTGTATATATGTATGTACAACCAAGCTATAATTGCATTTTGCTGGTGTGGTCTAATTTGATTGTATTGTTGAATGGCTATTTTTGAATCTGACCAAATAAAGTTTGCAAAGTGTTTCCACAAGGATGTTATCTATAGCTTTGGATCTGCTCTCATCTTGAATGACCCTGGGGCAGAAGCTGTTTCCTATTGTTTCATTTTGAATTGTGTGGAAGGCTGGAGGTGGAAGGCCAAAAGTGGAAATTCTAAGAACAAGGAGGAATGTTAAGTTTAGATAATCAACTCATCTGGAAGCGATCACAATTTTTTTTCCTTGGAGTCTGCTGCAATCACCACTTCCTCTCAGATCCAAAAAGGATCATTTGAGGGTAAACCTAGGGGCAGAGCATGGTGGACCAAAGGCAGCAGTTTGCAAATTTACTCATTATGTAGAGCAAGATTTTGACATAAGAATCCCAGACTCCTAAGAATTGGATATAAGGGTCCTTCTACTCCATAATTAGAGCTTGAAGAGATTTTAGAGATTATTTTGGCCAGTCCCCTCATTTTGCAGATTAGGAAACAGACTTAGAGAGAAACTGATTTATCCAGTGTCAAAAAAGCAAATCAGTTGCAAAAATGGAATTAGAATCTTTGTTTATAGGTTCCGAAGCCAGTGCAGCTTTCCTAATGGTAAAGTGATCTATTTTTTGCTTTTATAAATAATCAGAAGGCTAATATTTAAAATAAATCTGGTGTATGATATAATGGGAGTTTGCTGCGTAGTGTAATCAAGAATAAGAGACAGGGAATCAAGCTTGGTTTGTAATCCTGCCTCAGCCCCTCACTAGCTGTGACTCTGGGCAAGTCCCTCCTCTTCTCTAGGCCTCATTTTCTTCATTTGTAAAATGAGGAAGTTAGATGGTGGGCTTTCCAATCTTTCCTGTTTCTGACATTCTCTGTTCTCGGAACCCTCCAAGCTCTGACATTATCTATCTAAAATCTCTTTCAGCTTTCACCTCTCTTTTAGGGTTCCTTCCAATTCCAACATTTTGTGATTCTTGGTACTTAATAAAACTTAGAGAAAATGCAATCCCAGTGTTTACAGGTTCTATCTAGGTTAGGATAAGTGATGTCCAAGATAGGATGACTCTTTTTAATGGGTACCTGGATGACGCCTCATAAGATAATTTAAAATGTGTTGGAAAGCACTCAAAATTCCTTGCATTTTTGTAATGCTCTTTTTCTAAGTAACTCAAATAACTACACATTAATTACATATTCTTAATACTCTTTGAAAAAGTAGCATCAAAGCTATCATTCCTTTTCTCCTTACTCTTTGTGTGACAAACAACTTGTTTGTGGACCTCAGTTTCCTTAACTATCAAATGAAGGGATTGATAGACTAGACCAATAGTTCCCAATATTTTTGAGTTTGAAGACTCCTTTCTGATGTTTAAAAAAAGAATTACAGGTCCCTTTAAATGGTAGTAAATTTTCAGTGTCTACTGAGAAAGTCCGTAATGACAACCTGCTAATTAGCCACAACAGCATCTACATGCATTTGAGAAGTCATAGTTTCTGTACATGTGAGACATTATTTAGTGTACAGACATTTTTTGTTTAGTTCTAGATCCTAAGGATCCTTGCAATAACTTCATGGCTTGCCAGGCAACTGAAAGGGGAGGGAATAAGCATTTAAATGGCACCTACTACATATCCAGCACTGTGCTAAGTGCTTTGCAAATTTCTGATCCTCACAACAACCCTGAGAGGTAGATGCTATTATACTCATTTTACAGTTGAGCAAACTGAGGCAAACAGGCTAAGTGATTTTTCCAGGATCACATAGCTAATGAATGTCAGAGGCCAGATATGAACTTAGTTCTTCGTGACTCCAAGCCCAGCTTTCTAGCCGCTGTGCCACTTACCTGCCCACAGAATGGGAGTGGGTGGGTTATGATGATCTCCAGGGACTCTTCCAGCTCCTGTGGAGCTGTGGTTCTCCTTCCACAGGAAGTAGCCTTAAAAAAAAAAAAGTATTGAGCAAGCAACTCTAACAAACTTCCATTTCTCTACCATTTTAAGTCTTCCTTTCCTTACAACAACCCTAGGAGGTAAGTAAAGCAAGTATTATTGTCTCTATCTTACAGGTGAGGAAACAGGTTTGGCAGAAAGTAAACTGATTTGTCCAAGGTTTCATACACACACATGGTCACACACACACACACACACAAAATCTAACATTCAATGCAACATTTTTTGGTAGCAAAAAAAAAAAACAAACAAACCCAAAACAAAACACCCAAAAAACATTCAGATGGGAACCAATCATTGATTGAAATTATAGCCAAACAAACTGTTAGCAGAATGGAATACTCTTGTCCTATGAGGACAAATGTGAAGGAATTCAGAGAAATGGGATCATTTGTATGAACTGATAATATAGAGCTATATTTTGGATCATGGAACCTGAGTTCAAATCCTAACTTTGCTATTTACTAATTGGGTGACTGGACAATTCACTTAACTTGTCTGGGCTTTAGTTTTCTGTACAAATGAAAGGGTTGAATTAGGTGACTTCTGAGGTCCCTTCCAGCTCTAAATCTATGATCCTGCGGTATGGTTAGTAAGGGTAATGAGCCAGATTAAAACCTAGACTCCTAATATAGTGTTGTTCCCTTCCTTCCCCGCCCCATTCAAATCAACAAACATTTATTAAGATCCTACTATGGGCAAGTCAAAGCCAACTGAGAGTAATGAACATTCATGGTCATCCTCTGCTCTTTCCACCATCTCCCACTTTCCATTCTCTCACATAAATTGTATATGGTTCCAAGTGTTACAGGAACAGGGAGGAGAAGAGGGAAGAGGCTGAGAGATACACCTTTGTGCCCAAGAGCCTGAAAGTCAATGATGGAGCTCAACTTGACATTTGTCTGGGCATGCTTTCCCTCAAGAGACCAGCATCTACCTATATGTTCCTTTTCCATAGAACAGCCAAGATTTCCAACAGACTCAATTTTTTTTTTTTTGGTGCAATACACTTTCATTCTCCTTTTACCTTTGCAGTCATCTCTGAGTAATCATTGTATAAACAACAGAATGGAATGAAATTACATTAATCTTAAATGTTTCACCATTCAAAGCCATCTTAAGCTGAAATGCAACATGGAGTAGTAATGGCAAAAGGACTTGATTTTGATTCAGAGTTCAGATGTGACCTTCACTTTCTGAGTTTCATTTTCCTCATCAATAAAATGAAGGGGGTAGACTAGTGTATTTCTAAGTTTTAAATCCTACTTTATGATATGAATACAACAGCACAGGCCAGCATCAGACTCTGAAAATACTAAGATAAAAACAGTCCTTCCCTCAAGGAATTGAGAGCTTGAGAACAGGTATTTTAATTCGATCATTTTCAAAAAAATTTTCCACATACACCACAATTCTCTCATGGCTATTACTATTCCTCACAGTGAAATGGATTGGTTAATATTCTGTCTCTGAAGAGGAAGGCTTATACAATTGAAAGCTAAGCAGGAACTTGGAGATTACTCTGTTCTGTACTTTGGGGACAAGGAGACAGAATAAGATACCTGAACCATTGCAATAGGCTCTAATGCCAATTCCGTATATCTGCTGCTAGATTCATTTTCCTGGAGTGTCATTTTATATGTTAGACCTGCTTAAAAAGCCTTTGATGGATCCAACCATTTTGGAGAGCAATTTGGAACTATGCCCAAAGGGCTATAAAAATGTGCATACCCTTTGACCCAGCAATAGCACTTGTAAGGGTATATCCCAAAGAGATCATACAAATGGAAAAAGGACCCACATGTACAAAAATATTTATAGCAGCTCTTTGTGTGGTGGCAAAGAATTGGAAAATGAGGGGATGCCCATCAACTGGAGAATGGCTGAACAAGTGGTATATGAATATAATGGAATACTATTGTGCTATAAGAAATGATGAGCAAGTGGACTTTAGAAAAACCTGGAAAGACTTGTATGGACTGATGCTGAGTGAAGTGAGCAGAACCAAGAGAACATTGTACATGGTAATAGCCACCTTGTGCGATGACTAACTTTGATAGACTTAGCTCTTCTCAGCAATGCAAGGATCTAAGACATCTTCAAAAGTCTCATAATAGAAAATGCTGTCCACATCTAGAGAAAGAACTATGGCATCTGAATACAGATAGAAGCATAATATTTGCTCTTTTTTTCCTTCTGTTTTGTTTCTTCTTACAGTTCCTCCTATTGGTTCTAATTCTTCTTTACAACATGACTAATGTGAAAATGTTTAATAGGAATATATGTAGAGCCTATATCAGATTACATACTGTCTTGGGGAGGGAGGGGGAGAAAATTTCAAATTCAAAAGCTTATGGAAGTGAATGTTGAAAACTAAAAATAAATTAATTAATAAAAAATAAAGAACTGTGTATGAGAAAAAAAAAAGCTTTCGATGGCTCCCTGTTACCTACCTGGCTCATAGTAGGCACTTAATAAATGTTTATTGACTGACTGACTGGCCAAAGTCTGCTTTCCATAAAGTCTGTTCCTATCAACCTCTTCAAACTAAGTCAAGAAATATTTATTAGATACTTGTTATATGCCAGGCAATATGTGCAGTCTTTGCTGTCAAGGATGTCACAGTCTAAAATATGCACAACAACTACATACAAATGATATATGTAGGATAAGGTAGAGTCCAGGAAGCTACACAGTGCAGTGGATAGAGTGCTGGGCCTGGAGTCAGAAAGACCTGACTTTAAGTCCAGCCTCAGACACATACTAGCCTTGTGACCCTGGGCAAGTCACTTTACCCTGTTTGCCTCAGTTTCCTCATCTGTAAAATGTGCTTCAGAAGGAAATGGCAAACCACTCCAATAACTTTGCAAAGAAATTCTCAAATGGGGTCATGCAGAGTCAGACAGGACTGAAACAATTGAACAACAAAAGTTATAGGACAGCTCCAAGGGAAGATATTGCCATCAAGGCGACTGAGAAAGGCTTCTTGAAGAAACTGATATTTTATTTGAGACTTGAAGCCAGGGAAGTTAAGGGAGAGAGATGAGAAGGGAAAGTATTCTTGGCATGGGAGAGACTCAGTGAAAATTCAAGGAATCAAGAGATGAGTGCCTTGTGGGAGGAATAGCAGGGAGGCCAGTGTCACTGGATTGCAGAGTATGAAGGGGAGGAAAGTAGAATATTGGAAAGGTAGGAAGGAGCCAGGTTACAAAGAGCTTTAAAAGCCAAAGAATTTTGTTTTTATTCTTAGAGGTAATGGGGAGCCATTGGAGTTTATTGGGGGGTGGGGGTGATCACATGGCCAGAGCGGCATGTTAGCAAGATCACTTTGATAGCTTAGTAGAAGTAAGGCTTTGTACTGCCCACATCTCTAGCACTTAGCTTTCTCTATCCCTGCTAGCCTCTATGTCTCCCCTGCCCCCATTTTTAGCCTCCCATCTCTGACACAGACTCATTCCCACTCCTATTGCTTGCACTTTACCTTCCTCCATCCCTAGCATTTAACCTCCCATCCTTGGCACTTAAGAGGGAAAAGGGATTCCTCCACCGTCTTCTTGACATAGTCTTCCCATTCCCAACACTTAGCCCTTTTCATGGTTGGCACTTAGCCCTCCCCATCCCTGGCATGTCCCCCATTACTAACACAGATTTCCTAACCTCAGCATTAAACTTTATTCAGCCCCTGGCACTCAATCCCATTCCCCATATCCCCCACCAAAACCTTCAGTTTCTCTCCCTCACCCCATTTCTGACAGTTTCCCTATTCCCTGTACTTAGACGCTTCTCCACCCCACTCCCAGCATTGAGTCTCTCATCTTTGACACACTGCCTAAATCCTGGCGTTAAATCATTATTCTATGGCCCTTGGCTATCCTTTTCCCAATACTGAAACTCATTTCCAGGACAAAGGGCATTTAAGAATGTTTTCCAGGGTATCTTTGAAAGCTCAGAAGTGAATTTCGCTTTTTCAAAGCCTTCAGGTTCAACGTCAAACTTTGCTTTTAGGTTATGACCACACTGACCACATCTTCAGGGTTTAGCATGCCTCTCTTTTCAGCCCCAAGTGCACTCTGGCACCATGAATTCAGGTCAATGGAAAAGATGCTGAAATACGATTGCTTTATAAAGAAGTATAATTGCAAATTACAAAGTGTTCAGAGAAGTTGTAGGAAGTGATATAAAATGAAGAAAGGAGAACCCCAGTAGCAAACATTCACAATAACTGAAAGGACATCAATGTGGAGAGATCCCTAGATCCCTAAACTCAAATACAGCAGTCAAGAATGGGTGTCATATTGACAAAGAATGCATAGATAGATATATAGATACATATAGACAGAAAGATGGACCGATGGATGGATGGATGAGTGGATAGAGTAGTTATTAAACTCTTACAAAGAAATGTCCCCCCTCCCCCAAAAAAAGACAGTCCTTACCCTCTAGGAGGGAAGGGGAAGGTTAGGGAATAAACATTTATTTATATAGCGCTTACTGTGCTAGGAACATTTTTACAAATGTTATCTCATTTTACACTCACAGCAACCCACAAAGTAGGTGCTATTATTATCATTGCCACTTTTCAGTTGAGACTGAGCTACATTCTAATGGGAGAAGACAGTGTATAAAAGGGAGCTGAAAATCAGGGTGTGTCTGTGCTTGGGATGGAGAGAGGGGAAAAGTAGTCCAGAGACTCAAGCACTGAGCTAAGTGTGAAGTGAGCATGGTTGTTGTGGGTACTTTCTCTAATGGAGGTTCTGGTAGGGGTTAGCCTTGGTGAGGAATAAGAACACTGCATCATGTGAGTGGTGAAGAAGGAGAGAGTGGCAGAAAGTATCTGAGTAATAGAAGATGAGGAGAGGAGAAGAAGGAGTTCATGATAAATTGACTCTTTCTGTAAAATTATGAGGCAGGGATTTCAGTTGAGAGTGTGAGGGGTTGGGGGGCCATGGGATGTTTGGGGAAAGATGAAAAGATTGAGAGGAGTCACTGTGGAGAATGGGATAGTGAGTTGATAAGGGAGGTATGGAAAGATTGCCTAGCAGCAGTGAGGGCCCAGCTGAGGTTGTGTAACATAAATGTGTAGTGGATCCAGTCAGAATGGTTGTGTGCTTTTTCAGCACATTTGTTCAGTAATGTGTATGTAGGAATGAAGGTTGGAATAAATGCTGGGAGTCATCCAAGGCTAATGCTTGGCAGGGAGTAATTAGTAATATGTAAAGGAGCTAGGGGTTCAAGAGATGAGGATGGTGTGGAGTTGAATTGGTTCACCAAGGGGTCAAGATGGGGAAAAGAGGAGAGAGTGGCTAATGCAAAGGAGATAGCCAGGGAGAGAATTAAGGAGTCAAGGGATTGGAGGTTACAGTACAGATGAAGGGTCAGTTTTTGTAAGGGAAGGAAGAGGGAGAGGTGAAAAGCCAATAGATTATAGTTAGATAAGGGGATTTTGAAATTCTTGAACATGGATGTGGTACATTTGTGGGTGATGGCAAGATCAGAGGTTTGACCATCTTTCTGTGTAGCTGAGTTAGGGTGGAGGAATAGCTCATGGGCAATGAATAGGTTGAGGAACTGAATGTTTAGGAAGGGAGAATGTGGATTGAAGTCTCCTAGTATGAGGGAAGGAGAGAAAAGTTGTGAGCCATGTACTGAACTCATTAATGAAGGAAGGAGAATGATCTGGGAGGTCTGTAGACCTCCAGAATTTTGATTGAGTGGTTGATGTGAATAACATGAACCTGAAAAGGAAGAGAGTTACTGAATGATGGTAGAAGGGAGAGAACCTGGAAGTGGCAGTGGGGAGCAAAGAGTATTCCAACTTTTCTGCCTTGATCAATGAGCTGAGAATAAGTGAAGGTACAGCCAGTACTGGAAGGCTGTGTCATTTGGGGGTAGCCAGGTTTCAGTAATAGCTAGTAAATAGGTAGAAGGAATGAAAGAGGAAAAGATTAAGGATGAAGGGAAGTTTCTTGCCTATGGAACAGGCAAGAGGGCACAGTAGAAGGGCTGGGTGGTGTTTAGTTGAAACTTTGAAGTGAGAGAGTTGAGGGGTATGAAGATAAGGAATCGGGCAATGGAGTTGGGGAATAGGATTTGGAAGATGACCTATAAGGGGTTCAGAATTCCTTCTATGTGAAGTGCATGGCCAGCTGTGAGAATGTTCATCACTGAATGGAAAGTGCCATTCTTCCAGAGAAGGTTGGAGATTGGGCTACAGGCAAGTGCAGCATGAGATGGGAGGGACACAGTCAGATTGGGAGGCCCTACTTCACTACTCCTCTAACCCTTGAAGGTTGGAGATTAGTCAGAGAAAGGGCACAACAGGAATGGAGGTCAAACCCCATAGCTGGAGAAAGAAGTCCTGTCCCCCTTTCTTCTTCCTCTTCCCTCAAAGGACATAAGTAGGAGATGAGAAGCCAAGTCAAAGAGAGAGTTGATCCTCTGCATCAGAGGTCCTCACATTCCAGTTGGGAGATTGGGCTGATAGCAGGGGGTGGAAATTGCCTTGTGGCAGGGAGAAGTCCTTTGGAGCAGATGGAAGACACCAAGCCTGATCCCTTGCTGCCTTTCCTCGGGGAACACAGTGTGCCCAGTAGAAGACTGAAGGCAGGTGGTCTTGGGAACTCTTGGCCTCTTCTCACCTGAGGATGTGAACAGGATGGGGAAGCAGGAAACAACAGATTCCCTGCCCCGGAGGCAGTCCTGGTAGGGAAGACAGTGTGTGTGTGTGTGTGTGTGTGTGTGCGCGCGCGCGCGCGCGCGCGCGTATGTTGGGGGGGAGGGGGGAGTACTGTTAAAATTTGAATGTTACAGTAGAGTGTTAGCTCCTTGAGGGCAGAGACCATTTCACTTTTGTCTTTGTGTCACAGGGTCTGGCCCTTAATAAATGCATATTGGGTTGGATTAGATCAAAATGTCTCTTGAGCCTGGATACTGTCAAAGCTAGAGGGACAGCCATGCGGTATAGCTGACCTGGCTGGTTAATGGCAGGGGAATCCTTCAAACGTGCCTCACTCCTCTAGAACCATCCAGTCTCTAGGACTTTAGAGAAGCTTTGACTATCTTGCAGGATGTGGTCCTGGACATCTTCCCTACTGCTGTACTTGTCATTCCCTCCCTCTCCTCTTCCCACCTCTTGTCCATAATCAACATTTCCATTGCCCTTAGAAAGGGTACCAAGATCTACTGCCCTATTGCTCCACTCTAGGTTGCTTAGGCTGAATGAAGTTTTCTTCCCCAACCACCAATGTCTCTGATTCTTCATGCCAATGCATGTCTCTTCCATCCCTCTTGGGTTCCTATTCTCTACCCTATATAACCTTCCATTTTATCCTCTGGAACTATGTTCCAGTGCTAACAAACTGCCCTTAATATGAGACATATCCCCTTGGTATATTGCATATTTAAGTTTCCATATATATGTTGTTTTTCTGTAATAGAATGTAAGCTGCTTGAGAGCAGGGACTGTTTCATTTCATCTTTGCCTCTCTAGCACCTAGAATAGGGCCTGGCACATAATAGGTATTTAACAAAAGTTTGTTGATTGGTTGAGGATAACTCTTCCTAAATGTCACTTATGCTTGGTGTATTGTTTAATTGAATTGTCCAGTCTTCTAATTCTACAGAAAAGGAAACTGATGCCCATAAAGGTTAAGTGACTTGTCCAAGGTAAAAACAAAAACAAAAACAAATCTGACAGTACAAGAATCAGAACCTCTAGTCTCCTGAGCTCCAACTCAATGACTTACTCTACCAGAGTAAAGACCAGAGTTCCAGTGACATATGTGTGACCTTCGGAAATATATTTGTGTGACATCGGACAAGTCCCTTTCCCTCTCTGACTCAGTTTCCTCATCTGTTAAACAAAAATAATCACACTTGTGCCACTTACCTTGCATGCAAATAAAGATAAAATCCATAAATTGCTTCAGAAACTAGCTAAGACAGTGGCAATGGGGAACAGGGTGGTTTGCATAGTGTTAGACACTCTGGAAATGCAAGCTCTTATTAGCAAGGGCCCCAAGCTGCCTTATGATCTTCCAGGCAGTGAGTGGGCTTGTGGGAAGAGCACCGGATTGGAAATCAGAAGGCCTAGGTTCAAATCCTTGCTCCCCTACTTCTTACCAGCTTGGAATAATCCACTTTCCTTCTTTGTGTCTGTTTCCTCATCTGTAGAACAAAGGCGTTGGGTTAGCCTATCTCTCAATGGTCCTTTCCAACTTCACCCTGCCAGGGAGGAGCAGGGCTAGAGAGATCAGTGATGAAACACCCTGGGTCTTGCTGGCTCAGATGGGAGGAGAGTGATTTTGACGTCTGCCCTCCAGGCTCCAAATGCATTGGCACCGACTCCACTGATCTCAGCTGCCTAAGACACACAGAGCCTTTGCTTATTTTTTCTTTCTCTTCAATGAGAGTGCAGAGGTTTGGACTCCTGTGGGAGACCAGGCTGATGGGATTAGAGGAAACAGCTGGCTCAAGCCTGTGCCCTGTGGGAGCTCACATTCCAGGCACTCAGGAAGAGAGCAGCTCCCTGCTGCCCAGTCGGATTGCAGGCCGTTTGCCTTAGGCCAAATGTTTTCAAAGGAGCCTGAGAAGTGGGCCTCATGACCCTGCCACCCTGGTCTGAGGTCTCATAGTGCCCCCACTCCCCCATACTCTCCTCCCCCTATGTCCTGGCCCAGCCCACATCTGCACCAGGTGGCTCTGTCCTCAGGGCCCCCATGGCCCATACCAGCCAGGCTTGTTTGGGCAGACCGAGTTCTGCTGCCAACCAGGTGTGTCTCTTGAAGCCTGGAGCCCCATGGGGCCTTTTCCATTGGGGACCCACCTGACATCCCTCATATGCAGGGACACCAAGCCAGAATTGTGATAGACAATTGCAAGAGAGAGGCTTGGTTGCGTAGTGGGAAGAATGCAGGTTTGGAAGGCCCCTGGATGTTGGGAGACCTGAGTTCTAGTCAGTTTTCCAATTAAATTGCTGGATGACCTTGGGCAAATCATTTCCCTTTCTAAAGAGCTTTAAGAAAGAAGAGGGGGTTAAAAGAGGCTTAGAGTAGGTGGTCCTTTTAGCTCCCTTCTACCAATATTTAATGATCTAAAGTCACTTCAAATGATTGGGATCCTTTGAAATTCTCCTCTTAACAACATTCAAAAGACCAGCTGCCCTGGGCAGTGGGGTAGTCTGGGCTTTTGTCCACGACAGTATGTTTACAGCAAAAATGAAAAGGACAAATGTTATCTATGTTCTTCCCCTTATTCTAGAGTGGCACAGTGGACAGAATGCTGGGCCTAGAGTTAGGAAGACTCATCCTCTTGACTTCAAATCTTCCTTCAGACAATTACTAGCTGCGTGACCCTGAGCAAGTCACTTAACCGTTTGCCTCAGTTTTCTCTTCTGTAAAAGGATGGAGTTGAACAAGATAATTTCTAAGGCACCTCCAGCTCTGATTTTCAGTGATTCTGAACTTCTAGAGGGAAATGAGGGAACGTACCGATGGAAAGTGTTTTAAATTGTTCCTTCCATATCATCTCCTTGTTCCTGTCTTGTTACAATCAGATCATTTTTTGAGGCAAACCCATTTTCGGATGGGCTATTTACATGTGGGGGAGAATCCAGAGCAGCCTCTTCTCTCAACCCAGTGCCCAGCCTCCAGCCTTAGCTCACAAGTGCAGCCCTCCAGGCCTGGCTCCCCACTCTACCCCCAGCCCTCTTGGGTACTACCAGTTCCAGGGCCCTCGAACTCCCTTAGGGAAACTACTGCTGCTACCCCAATGGGAGTCAGTTCTGCTTTCCCTTTCTCCTCTTTTTCCTTCCACTTTCCCTTTCCCCTCCACTTTTCCCATTCCTCTTTCCTCCTTTCTCCCTTTTCTGTCCTTTCCCTTCCTCTTCTCCATTATTCTCTTCCTTCCCTTTTCTCTCCTCCTCCTTCTCTCTGTTCCCCCTTTCCTCCCCCTCCTCTCTTCTCCCCTTCTTCCTCTGCTCTCCCCCTCCTTTTTCTCTCCCTCCCCCCTTACTCTGCTTTCCTCCCTCCTTTCCCCCTCCTCCCTCTCCCCTTTCCCCCTCCTTTTCTCCTTCTCCTCCCTCTCCTCTCCTCCCTCCTCCCCCTCCTCTCCTCCCTCCTCCCCCTCCTCTCCTCCTCTCTCCTCTCCCCCCCATTCCCCCTCCTCTCCTTCTCTCTCCTTCCTCCCCCCCCCCCATTCCCCCTCTTCTCTTCTCTCTTCTCTTCCCCCTCCTGGCTCTCTCCATTCCCCCATTCCGGGAGCGAGAGCCAGAGCCGGAGCCGTGTTTGGAGCAAGCCTTCCCGCCGCTGCCCTGCTGCAGCCGCCCGGGCCCCGGAGCTCCCTGGCCCCGCGGAGGTGGACTGGCTGTCCGTGGGCCAGCAGACAGCGCTCGGGGCGGGCCGGCTGGCCGGGTTCGGGGCGGTGCTGGGTGCTGGGCTTGGGGTGGGGTGGGGGGGCGGGAGTGGCGGGGCTCGGCTCGCCCGGGCTCTGCGCGCCGGCCTGGCCTCTCCCCGCCCCCGCCCTCTCTCCCTATTTGGAGAGGAGACACCCCTGACTTGGGGCTGTCCCCGCCGCGCCCCCGCTCCCGGGCCGCCCGCGGGTTGCTGCGGCGTCAGACGGGATCCCGCAGGCGGGCAGGCGAGCGTCCGTCAGTCCGTCCCCGCCGCGCCCCAGGGCGAAGCTGGCGTGAGCCATATGGGAGCAGCCTTCTGTCCGGTGCACGGTGAGTCCTGGCCCCGCGCGCCCCGTCCGCCCTCCGTAGGGACAGGGTCCCTGGTGCCCTGGACAAGACACCCCCCTCTCCGCTCCAGGGCAGCCCTCCGTCCCAGAGGGGCGGAGAGGAAAGGAGGACCAAGCCTAGCTGAGAACCGAGATGGGAGCGGACGAGACGGAGTGGGAGGCTCGGGCTCCGGCCGGCTCGGGCTCCATCACGGAGCCTCAGTGTTCTTCCCGACCCATCAGGGTAGTGGCCTGGCTGGAGCCGGAGGAGGGCGAGGCAGGGCCAGGCAGAGAAGGGGCGCGGGGGAGGGAAGAAAGAGGGTAGGGCAAGGCAGGGGCAGGGGCAGCCCGGGTCCGAGCGTTTTGCGAACTCGAGGCCCCATTTCCATCTCTTTGATTTCGGGATAAAGATGGACAAAAACAATCAACCTGTGAGTGGTAGAGACTTGTTCTGAAAGAACTGGGCAGTTGAGGGGGGGCTGGCGGCATAAGCAGCCTCTCACCCCCCCCCCCCACTCCACCCCAAACAGGGGTTCTGCTTCCCACTTCAGCCTCCCTGAGTCTCACGGCTCGTCTCTTGCCCATTTATCTCCCTGACTTTTTCTCTTTTCTCTCGATGTCCCAAGTCTTTCTTTCTGCCTTTCTCTCCGTTCTCTCTCGACTCTTCTCTCTGCCCTTGTCTTTCTCTTTTCCCTATCTCTGTGTCTTCTTTTTCTTAGTTTCCTGTTTCTTTCCCCTTCTATTTTTCTGTTTCTTTCCTTCCTCGCTTTTTTCTTGCTCTCCTTTCCTTTCCTTTTCTTTCTCCCTTTCTCCTTTCTTTCTCTCTCTCTCTCCGTTTCCCTTTTTCTCTCCATCTCTTTTTCTCGTTCGTCTTCCCTTGTCTTCTCTTCTCCCTCTCTGGCTTACTTTCCTCCTCTCCTTTCCTCCCTCCCTTTTCTTCTCTCCTTGTTCCTCTTTTTTTTTCTCGTAATCTCCTTTTCTCTCTTCACGCCTCCTATTCTCTATCCCTGCCTCTCTTTCCCTTTCCCGTCTCCCTTTCCCGTCTCCCTTTCCCTTTCTGTGTCTCTCTCTCTGTCCTCTTGCCCTCTTCTCTATTCCCTCCTTTCTCTCTTTTTCCCTGTTTCAGTCTCTGTCACTGTATCTGTCTCTTTTCTTCCTCTGTTTTCACATACTCGGCTATAGTGAAAGTCTGGTTTGGGTCGGGGAGGGCATAGAGATCTCCAGAGAGGTATATAAAGAGAACTTTGAATTAGGAAGAGGAAGTGACCCCTCCCCCATTTATAACTTCTCCCTCCTCCACCTTCCGATAGTCCCAGTTCTGGAGAGTACTGTGTTTCTCTTGGATTCTTTGGGGAGGAGGAGGGGTGCTTTCAAGATTCTAGGGAATTCTCTCCCCCCCCCCCCCATTCCGGTGCTCTGAAGGCCCCTAGCTGAGCTCAGGGTCCCTTGCTTTGGGTCACCTGCACGGATTCCCTACTGTGCTAATATTGATCTTTCACGGAAGCCATGGAGGCAGCTGTGTGTGTGTTTACAGCTGGGGCACATTGGCAGGGGTCAGGAGAGAGGGGCACATTGTTTAGGGTTTCCAAGGCGCTGCTGAAAGCCCTGGGTTTGGAATTGAAGGAACCTTTAGAAAAACAGAAATTAGGACTGGAGTGGAAGCTCCAAGTTTGCTTCCCACCCAAAACCTGGGAGAGGGCCCCTTCACCCTTTGTTAATTGTCCAATAACCAGATTCTTGTTCCCGTCTCCTTCTTTCTGTGGTACTGCCATACAGAATGGGGGCAGAATCTGCCCCAGTGGCCGAGGAAAAATGACTGACTGGGACTGGTGACCCTCTGCCACCCTTACTGTTCCTCCTTTGGGGATCTTGAAGGGCCAAAGGAAAACCCTCCCTCAAGGTGATTTCACAGTGTATATGACTGTCTGGACCAGTAAAATGGTAGTAGTGGGTATATGTGTGTGTGTGTGTGTGTGTGTGTGTGTGTGTGTGTGTGTGTGTGGTGGCCTCAGTCCTAAGTGAAACTTCAGACTATTAGGTTTAACTTTTAGCTTTTTCTACCCCAAGGTTTGGGGCTATTGTTGCTGCTGCTGGAGCTAGAGAGCACATGACAGAGATGCTGGTGGGGTCTTCAGTGAGACTTCTGTTGAACAGATGTGAGGGCCAGGGCGGGTCCCTGAATTAGCACAGAGGCTTGTTATTAGGAATTTTCTTTGGAGACTGTTTTCTCGATGTGTGTTGGGAAGGAGGGGGTCCCTGCAGGAGCCCTCCAACTCTGAGGGCTGTCTGGAGGTAGAAGGGTAGAAAGGCATTGGCTTGAAGGGTGTGGTCCCCTTTGCCTACAGTTAAAAAGTATTGGGTAAGGGGTGTGTGTGTATGTGTGTTGGGGGGTGTAGATGTAGGGCACCACCCTGAGAACTGACATTTTTATAGAATGTTGGGACTGGGAGGGACCTCAGAGTAGAGAATGTCAGAGCTGGGAGGGACGTTAGAAAAAACTGTGTCAGAGCTGGGAAGGCCTTTAGAACAGAGAATGTCAGAGCTGGGAAGGCCTTTAGAACCCAGAATGGCAGGATTGGGAGGGCCCTTAGAACTCAGGATGTCAGAGCTGGGAGGGCCCTTAGAACACAAAATATCAGAGCTGGGAGGGCCCTCAGTGAGGATATTGATTGTAATCCATATAAAGCCAAGGCTTAGTGAGGTTGGCCAGGGTCACATTTGGAAGTTTTGGAGTTAAGCCACAAGTACAATCCAGGTCTTCCCACTGTGTGTGTTTCCAGCTGGGTCAGGAGAGAGGGGCACATTGTTTGGGGTTTCCAAGGCGCTCTTGGAGCTGTAAGCCCTGGCTGTGGAATTGAAGGAACCTTTAGACAAACCAGATCAGGACAGGTGCCTTCTCACTGTTGCTATGTTGCCCTTACAGCATCGCTGTAATGGCCTTAAGCTGGGGCCTAGGGGAGAACAATGTCTCAGAAGCACCCTTTCTTTCTGGCCTTTCTGGACAGGAGGCTCCCCTCCCCAAACCTTGATTTTAATTCGTTCTCCTTTTTAATGTAGGGCAATGCTTTGGCCTCCCTGAGGGAGCTCCCCACAGCCCTTAGATGACCAATGGTGAATCTTAGCCCCTCAAGCAGAAAACATTTTAAGCTGTTTTCCTTTTGGCCTTTGGGTACTCTGAAAGAAACCACAGAATTTAGGTCTGGAAGGGAAGTTAGAGTTCCTCCAATTCAGTGCTCTCATTTTACAGGTGAGGAAACTGAGGCTAAGAGACTTGGATTCTCTTGCCCAAGGTCACATAGGCAGTAAGGAGCAGATCCAGGTTTTGATACTAGGTTTGCAGATTCCAGATTTGGTGCTCTTTCCTCACTATGCCCTGCTGACTCCACAAACATTTTAAAATGGCAGGACCACACAATGCCTGTCACCTAAGTGCAGCACAAAGACCCGATGCCCCCCATCTCCCAACCCAGTGCTAATTTTAAGGCTTTCCCGGAAGTTGGAATTCCTTAGAGGGTTAGAAGAATCTAGAGAGCCATCCTCTCATTCATTTCCCATCTCCTCTTAGCCTAGTCTGGCCCTGAGAAATTTCCCCAAAGTTCAAGGCAATTCACTATAGGGAAAAGTGCTGAGATGAGAGACTGAGCTTTTGACTGTGTTCGAGTCTCAGCTCAGTGTCTTAACAAATTGTACAACCCTGGGGAAGCCTCTTCCCCTGGCTTCCTCCAGTTTAAAATGAGTGGACTGGATTACATCAATTCAATAACAGAAGTTTGTTAGATTAGAATACGTAGAGCTGGAGGAGGGTTTTGAGCTCCACCAGCCCAGACCTCTTATTTTATTTTTTTTGGGAGGCAATCAGGCTTAAGTGACTTGCCCAGTGTCTGAGGTCGGATTTGAACTCAGGTCCTTCTGACTCTGGGGAGGGGTGTGCTCTATCCACCTAGCTACCCCCTCCCTTAGTTTACTCAAGAAGAACCAGGCTCACAGAGAACAATCACAGGATCAAAGGCTTAGAGATGGGAGGAAGTGAGAGACCCTTGAGCTTCTCTGGGTTTCTCCTTCCATCCCAGCTGTTCCCTTTTGCTTCCTTATCCCCTCTCCCTGCCAGCAGTCTCTGGGACCTCCCTTGGCTCCGGTCCTCCACTGAGCTCCAGGTTCTTGAGAGAGTTCGCTGAATGGGAGAGAAGAAAGAGGACAGGGAGTGGGGAGAAGGTAGAGGAAGGGGAGAAGAGGCTGTGAGAAGGGCCCTGAGGGC
Source organism: Vombatus ursinus (assembly GCF_900497805.2). Classification (NCBI taxonomy): domain Eukaryota; kingdom Metazoa; phylum Chordata; class Mammalia; order Diprotodontia; family Vombatidae; genus Vombatus; species Vombatus ursinus. Next base: position 4,444,215 of record NW_020954662.1, on the reverse strand, counting down.
ACTCCCCAAGATCAAGGTCAGATCCTGGCTGGGGCTTGGTTCTATTCCTGTGTCTGTAGGCTGGGAGGGGGAGGAAGCGCAGGACAGCCTCCCTGGAGAGAGGGAGAGGGCAGGGAGAGCAGGGAAGAGTGTGAACTTGGAGGTACTTTATTTTGAGATTCATGTTCCTAGGATCCTAGCTCCGAGAGCTGGAAGGGACCTCAGGAAGCCAGCTGCTCCAATCCCCTCATTGAACAAATGAGGAAATTGAGTCCCATTCTTCTGAGCTCAAAACAAAACAAAACAAAACCCAACAGAACAAACTCTCCCCCCCCCCTTTTTTTCCTTTTCCAAAATTGATATTGTTTCTCCCGATAGAATGTAAGCTTCCTGAAGCCAGGGACTTTTCCTTTTTCTTCTTTGGGTCCCCAGTACCTAGCATATCGTTGTTGTTCAGTTGTGTCTAACTCTTGGTGACTCAGTATGGGGTTTTCTTGGCAAATTTCCTTCTCCAGTGGATTAGGCAAACAGAGGTTAAGTGACTTGCCCAGGGTCACACAGAGTGTCTGAGTCCAGATTTGAACTCAGGTCATCCTGACTCCCATTCCAGTGCCCTATCCATTGAACATCTAGCTGCCCCTCCTAGTACATCGCAGTCATTTAATAAATGATTGTTGATTGATTATCTGAAAATAATAACTCATTTTTATGTAGTACTTTAAGGTTGATAGAAGGACCTCTTTGTAATAGCTCCATGAGGCAGATAGTCTAAATATCACCATTATTTTACAGATAAGGAAATTAAGGCTCAGCAGAGTGACTGATTGGATAATTAGTGTCAGAGCTAGGATTCAAACCCAGATCCCAAACATTGCCTGGGAAGAGAAATAGAGCTGGTACCTCTCTTGCCCATCATCTAACCTTCTCCCTGGGATGGGGCCTCTGTTTATTGCCGTTTTGCAGCCTGACTGTCCGGTGATCCTCCATCACTGATCTGTATCAAAGAGTATGGCCACATGTGAAGGCAGTGAGGTGGACTGATGAAACCCTGTGGGGAGACCTATGGACTAGGAAACTCGGGGGTAGATACAGAAGTAGAGGGGCACTCTGTGCACTTAGAAAACTCTTGGTCTGGAAAAAAGAAACGTTTACAATTGATTGCCTGGATTTGGAGTGTCTCTTTGTAGGAAGGAGACTGACAGACCTCTGCCAAGGAGGGCAACCGTTACAGGATAGGGACCTGAAACATGCCATGTGGGGACCGGTCGAAGGAGCTGGGGGATGTTGAGTATGGAGAAGGGAAGACATGGGCAGGAATTATCCCAGCCTTTAACTATGTGAAGGGCTGTCATGTGGAAGAGAGATTAAGCTTGTCCTGCCTAGAGCCAGAGGACAGAGCTGGGGCTGGTGGGCGGAAGTTTCAAAGAGTCAGATTTCAGTTCCCGGTGAGAACACCTTTCTGACAATCAGATGACCAGCAATGGAATGGAGCCTTTTTGGGAAGTAGGGAGCTCCCAGTTGCTGGAAATGGTCACACAGTGGGGAGGGATGATGTAAGTGGGGATTTCCTTCTCTGACAGACCCTAGCCTTGCAACTTAGAGATTCTGTGATTCATAGGATCTCAGATCTATAGCTGGAAGGCGCCTCCTCTAGGCCAATCCTCTCATCTTACAGAGGCCCAGAATGGTGAAGTACAAGTAGTACATGGCAGAACTCAAGAAAAGGCATCCTCTGTATAGGGAATGGCACATGAGCTGAGCCTTGAAGGAAGCTGAGGATTCCATGGGGCAGTGGTGAGAAAGAAGAGCACTCTGTGATAGGGCACAGCCTACACAAAGGTGCCAGGATGGGAGATGCAATGTCCCTGACAAGGAACAGCTGTCAGGTTCATTTGGAAAGGGAGGTTGGAGCTGGATCATTCATTGTCCGGTGGTCTTGTTTTACAGATGGGGAAACTGAGGCCCATCGAGGGGATGGGACTTGTCCGCTGTCAAACAAAGAATCTGTCAGAGCCAGGAGTCTTGCCCCAGTTGGGGTGGAAGACACAGTGCTTCAGGGTGAGGTTGGGAACATCCCTTCCTGAGGAGACTCTGGACAGTCATACATAAAGGGCAGGAAGACCTGGAAGCTGAGCCCAGCAGGACTGGGCCCAGATAATTAGACTAGAGACTGTGTGACTAGACTATGTCCCTTAAGCCTCCATTTCCGCAGTGCCCAAGAGACAGGGTGGTACAGTAGAAAAAGCATTTGGGTTTGGAGTCAGAGTTATTGTTGAGTCATTTTTCAGTTATGTCTGACTCTTTGTGACCCCATTTGGGGTTTTCTTGGCAAAGATACTGGAGTAGTTTGCCATTTCCTGCTCCAGCTCATTTTACAGATGAGGAAACTGAGGCAAACAGGGTTAAATGACTTGCTCAGGTTCACACAGCTAGAAAATGTCTGAGGCCAGATTTGAACTCGGGAAGGTGAGTTTTCCTGACTCCATGCCCAGCACTCTGTACTATGGCACTGCCCAGCTGCCCTGGGGTCAGAGGATCTGGGTTCAGACTCTGGCTCTATCACTCATTAATTGACCTTGGGCAAATTGCTTGACCTCTCTGGGCCTCAGTTTCCTCCTTTGTAAAATGAAGGGGGGGTATGTTGGACTTTGAGGTCCTTTCTAGCTCTAAATCTAAGATTCTAATTCCTCACCACCTGTTTCTATGTCAGCTTCCATCACACACACACACACACACACACACACACACACACACACACACACACTCCTCCTGACCCTCAGTGTGGGATAGTAGAAAGAACCCTGGACCTGGGCTCCAGTTCCGTCTCTGCTCCTTACTACTAGTGTGACCTTGGACAACTGACTTCTCTCCGAGCCTGGTTTTCTCATTATGTAAAACAAGGGGGTTCAGGAAGGTGATCTCTAAGGGTTCTTTCAGCTTGAAATCCTGTGAATGGGATGAAGATAGCTAGGAACATTTATTTAACACTTAAGCACTTCACAAATATTATGTTGTTTATCCTCACAGCCCTAGGGTATAGATGCTATTATACCCATTTTACAAATGGGGAAGCTGAGGCAAACTGAGGTTAAGTGACTTGCCCACTTTCACAAAACTATTAAGTATCAGAGGCTGGGTTTGAACTCAGGTTTTCCCAACTCCAGGTCCCAATGCTCTGGTCACTAGTTGCTTAATGATGACGTTTAGCTCGTACTTTCAGATTTGTTATTCACATCCACCCTGTGTGGTAGGTGACATTTTATCCCCATTTTGCATATGAGTAAACAGAGTAAACATCTCAATGTTATCTGCCCAAGGTCAGATAGCTGAAAAGTGTCTCTGCAGCTCTCCTTGGGCATTCCCCTGTGCTCTATGGTTCTGGGCTTTATGGACCTTCTAATGCAACCCTCTCACTCTACAGAGGAGAAACTGAGGCCCAGAGAGAGGGATTTGCTTGCCACAGATCACACAGGTAGTTGCAGGCAGAATTTGAACTCAGGTCCTTTGAGTCCAAATCCAGTGCTATTTCTACTCTGCCTTCATTTGATGAAGGGGGAAATAGAGGCTCAGAAGGAGGGAGGGAGGGGCAGCTAGATGACACAGTGGATAGAGTACTGGCCCTGGAGTCAGGAGGACCTGAGTTCAAATCCGGCCTCAGACACATAACACTTAGCTAGCTGTGTGACCCTGGGCAAGTCACTTAACCCCAACTGACTCATCAAAAAGCAAAAATAAAATAAAAAATAAAAGAAAGAGGGAGGGACTTGTCCAAGGTCACATCATGATCCAGGACTAGAACTCAGCTTTCCTGACTGCCAGCCCGGTGGGCTCTTCCCAGAATACCTGCTGGCTTTCCCTCTGAAGGTTGGATTGCCCGGCAATCTTGCTCTGCTTTCTGGATCTCTCTCCTCTTTTTATCCTTTCCCCTTCTTATAGATCGGGGCAGGGACAGGAATCCAGGGACACTATGCTCTAGGTGTATTGGATGATCACTGAGCCATCCAAATGGCAAATTGGAAATTATCCACTGAATTGTATTGATCTTCAGAGAAAGAACAAAATTCTTCCCGGTTAGTAGCATCTGAGTTAAGCCTCCTTGAGCTGCGGCCCTGCACTGCCATCTGCTGACGAAACTGGGTAGTTCCCAGCCTCCAACTAGAGTGTCATACCATTGACATTGAACTTGGTCATAGGGTGCTCATGTACTCTCTCTCTCTCTCTCTCTCTCTCTCTCTCTCTCTCTCTCTCTCTCCCCTCTCCCTTCTTTTCTCTTATCTCTCTCTCTCCTCTTTTCTCTTCTCCTCTCTCTCCCCTCTTTTCTCTTCTCCTCTCTCACTCTCTCGCTTACCTTCCCTGTCCCCTCTCTTTCTCTCTCCTTATTTCCAAGGTCAGAGGAGGGTGGGGAGAAAGGAGTCTGATGTTCAGAGGCTGAGAACCCAATGATTTCTTCATCGCTGTTCAAGCTTGTGATGGCTGAAAAGTAGGAAAAGAGTAAGAAGATTTATTTCTCTGGCCTTGGTAGATTTAAATCCTGCCTGGGTCACTTCATAGCTGTGTGACTATGGGCAAATCTCTTTGAACCTCAATTTCCTTGTCAGTGAAATGGAATAGTAATACTTGACTCAGTGGATGGAGCATTGGACCTGGAGTCAGGAAGACCTGAGTTCAAATCCAGCCTCAGATAACTTCCTAGCTGTGTGACCCTGGGTAAGTCACTCAACCCCAATTGCCTGTTGTTGAGTCGTTTTTCAGTCATGTCTTACTCTTTGTGACCCCATTTGGGGTTTTCTTGGCAAAGATACTGGAGTAGTTTGCCATTTCCTGCTCCAGCTCATTTTACAGATGAGGAAACTGAGGCAAACAGGGTTAAATGACTTGCTCAGGTTCACACAGCTAGAAAATGTCTGAGGCCAGATTTGAACTCGGGAAGGTGAGTTTTCCTGACTCCATGCCCAGCACTCTGTACTATGGCACCGCCCAGCTGCCCTGGGGTCAGAGGAGTCAGACTCTGGCTCTATCACTTTCTTCATCTGTAAAATGGGAATAATAATAGCACTTCCCTCCTAGGATTGTTGTGAGGATCAAATGAGATTATATTTGTAAGGTGTTTTGTAAACCTTAAAGCACTATATAAATGTTATCTATTGCTGTTATTATTATTATTATTATTAGCTACTACTGTTCAGGTGAGATAATGTAGGTAATGTGCTTTGTAGACAATAAAATGCTATGTAAATGTATTACTAGCTTTACTATTTACTGCCCAGGGTTGTTAACGATGATGATAATAATAGCTACAGTTTTATGGTACTTACTATGTGCTATGCACCGGACTATGCACTTTTACAAATGTTTTCTCATAGAAATACGAGTCTTCTGTCTCCTCTGAGGTTAGCCAGTACACTGCTTTGAGAATTCCATCCCACTCCTATTCGGTTGGATTTTCTGATTCTGCACCAGCTTGTCAATCCTCATCCTAAAATGCAATGCTCAAAGACTGGGCATGTTATCCCAGGCATGTTTTTTCAAGAAAGAGGGCAACAGAAACATGATCTTAGTCACTCTGAACACTGTGTTCCTATGAATGCTGTCTAACAGCCACATGAGCTTTTGGGGCTGTTGGCTTAGATGAAGCATGCCACCGGTCCACCCAGACCCTCAGGCCTTTTTTGTAGGGTCACATTTGGAGGTGGTGTTGAGCCAGCCCCGGGTGTGTCCAGCCATGCCTCCTCCATTCTGTACATGTGCATTGATTGTTTGAACCCAGGGCAGTACTTTATATTTACCCATACTGAATTATATCTAATTTGGTGTAGCTCAGCGTATTAGGTGGGCTCCTGTGGCAAATTTATAGCAGAACGTGGGCAAGAGTTGCTCGAGATGGGTAGGAATGAATGTGTTGCAATTTGCATTTTTAGAGGTAATTTCCAAAGTAATGAGATTGCAGAGATATAGCCCTGGTTTAGCAGACACTGCTCTTTAATGTCTACTGAAGAAGCAAATGGATCCACTGTGTGGAAACCTTTGAAAACAAGAGAGAGTGACAGCTACCAGGTGACTAGGTGACACAGTGGATAGAGCACTGGGCCTAGAATTAGAAAGACTTATCTTCCTGAGTTCAAATCTGGCCTTAGACACTTACTAGCTATGTGACCCTGGCCAAGTCACTTAACTCTGTTTGCCTCAGGTTCCTCATCTATAAAATGTGGTGGAGAAGGAAATGGCAAACAGTTCCAGTATCTTTGCCAAGGGAACACCAAATGGGGTCAGGAAGAGTTGGACACGACTGAAAAACAACTAAACAACGGCAAACTCAGTATTTCTGAGTTTGACATTTCAGTGACGTGGGTGCTCCATCTGCCAGAGCAGACTGTAGAGATGGTCTTTGTGGATGAAAGAAAATTCCAGCCCTGGTGGCCAGCTTTCTGGCATTGAGTCTTTTCAAGCTTAACTAGTCTGGCCCTGGGATACTAGATACACAGGTCATCCCCAGTTCTGACAGACCTGCCAGGGCTTTTGCTTCATTGCCATGCCCAAGGTCCCCTCCCCACCATAACAATGGGGCCTTGATGGAGGGGTTCAGGAATAATTCTGTCCAGAAGCTGAGAGGGGGATGAGCTCTGTGACCTCACTAGCATGAGGCCCTGGAAAGGGCACTGGGCTTGGAGTCTGGAAATCTGGGAATTGCTGGTTGTGCTATGAACACCCCTGTGTCATCTTGGGCAAGTCACTTCCCATATCTGGGCCTCAGTTTCCTTCTCTGAAAAATAAAGGGATTGGCTAAGCTGCCCTTCAGTTCTAACATTCTGTGTGGTCTGAGTGCTCCCTTCCAGCTGTGTGATTTCAACTCCTATGAAGGCCCTTTACCCAGGCCTTTCTTGGTTTCTGATTTTGTAAAACAGGCGAATGATATCCTTAGTTGATACTGCTGGGTAGGCCCTGGTCCAGCTTTCTGCTGGACTTGAGCCTGTACTGTTTCATATTTTTATCAATGACTTATATAAAGGCGTCGATGGTCTATTAATCCAATTTGCAGATGACACAGAGCTGGAAGAGATGGCTAACACACTGTGTGACAGTCAGCATCCCAAAAGGACTTGCTAGGCTAGAAAGCTGAGCTGAATCTAATGAAATGCAGTGCAATAGAGGTAAATGTAAAGTGTTACATGGGTTCAAGAAATTAACTTCCTAAGTATTTGGTGGTGGAAGGCATGAATAAACAGCAGTTTTTCTGAAAAAGATTTGGGGATTTTAGTGGACTGTAAGCTGGATGTGAATCAATAGTATGAGAGGGTATTAAAAAATGTGATTTTTGAACTGCATTAAGAGAGGCATGGCTGTCAGGAATCAGGAGGGGACGGTCCTGCTCTGCTCTGCCTTGGTCCAAGATCTGGAGTGCTGTGTTCAGTTTTGGACACCACTTTTTAGAAAGGACACTGGTAAGTTGGAGAGAATTCATAGGAAAATAATCAGGATGATGAAGGGCCTTGAGTGTTTTCCATATTCAAGGAATTGGGGATTGTTTAGATTGGAGAAGAGAAGTTAGCAGGAAAGCTGTGTTCAAGTATTTGAAGGGTTATCTCATGGAAAAGGGATTAGACTTGTTCTCTTTGGAAACAGTGGGCAATTCCAGGAACATTAGGTTCAATGTTGTGAAGAAGTCAATTTAGGCTTGATATAAAAAAAATCCTGCCTAACAACCAGAGCTTCCCAAAAGTGGAATGGGGAGTGGGCTCCCCCTCAATGGAGACCTTAAAAGCAAAGTCCAGATGGCCACTTGTCATGTGATGATCTTTTTTTTAAAATAAGTTTGTATTGATGCCTTTTATTTTTTTACATCACCATAATTTTCCCCAGTACTCTTCTGTCTCCCTCCCTGAGAGCCATCCCTTATAAGAAGTACTATTTTTTAAGGACAAGAAAAAAAAAAGAAAAAGAAGAAACAGCATAACTGACCAACTGAAGAAGTGTGAAATATGTGCAACATGAAACACTTGTGGACCTCTCACTTCTGCCAAGGGGTGGTGTGGCAGGAGCATCTTTTCATGTCTCTTTTTTTGGACCATCCTTGCTCTTTATCATTTTACAACATTAACTTTTTAGTGTCTATGCATGTATGTGTGTGTGTGTGGTTGTCTTTTCCATTTACATTATTATAGTCTATGTGTATATTATTTTCTTGGTTCTTACTTTATTTTGCATCAGTTCATGTAGATCTTCCTATTCTTTTCTGTATTCATCACATGCATCATTTTTTACAGCACAGTAATATTCCATTACATTCTTGTACCACCATTTGTTTAGCCGTTCCCCAATCAATGAGCATCTACTTTGTTTCCAATTCTTTGCTATCATAAAAAGTGCTGCTATAAATATTTTGGTGTACATGGGGACTTTCTTTTTATCAGTGACCGCCTTGGAGTCTAAGCCCAGTAATGGAATCTCTGGGTCAAAGAGTGTGGACATTTTAATCACTTTTTTTGAGTGATTCCAGATTGCTTTCCCAATTGTGCCAATTCACAGGACCAGCAGCAATGCACCAGTGGGATCATCCTCCCACAACCCCTCCAACATGCCATGTGCTGTCATCTTTGCCAGTTTACAGAGTGTGAGATGAAACCTCAGGGCTGTTTTGATCTGCATTTCTCTTATTAGGGATTTAGAGCGTTCTTTTAGGTTGTTAATAGTTTGTGATTCCTCTTTTGAGAATTGTCTATTCATCTTCTTTGAGCACTTGCCTATTGGGAATGACTTTGGGTTATATATATATATATATATATGTGTGTGTGTGTATTTGTGTGCATGCACGCGTGTGTGTGTGTATATGTACACTTATACATATCTACACATACACATGTATACACACACACACATATATATCTCAAAAAGCATTTAATTATTTTCAATATATATGTATCTTTAATCCATCCTTTATGCATGTATGTATATATATACAAATCCAAAATATTTAACAAATGTCTTTTGATCTATTAATTATAGTTAATAACTTGATTGTCTATCTGTCTGTATCTGTTCATTGTTTCTGTATCATGGATACCAAGCCTTTATAAGAAAATTTGATACGAAGATTTTTTTTTCCATTTAGCCACTTCCCTTCTTATCCCAGATGCATTAATTTTGTCTGTGCAGAAACTTTTCCATTTCATGTAATCAAAGCTAACTATTTTATCTTTTGAAATTACCTCTATCTCTTGTTTGGTTAAAATATATATCTCCTAACCATAGCTGTGGGAGGTATGTAATTTGCTTCCCTTCTAATTTTTTTATAATCTGATCTGTAATATTAAGATTGCATACGCATTTAGAATGTCTTGTGGAGTGTGGTATAAGGTGTTAGTTTAAACCCAATTTCTGCCATATTGCTTTCCAGTATTTGAGGGAATTCATTTCTGAGTACAGGTTGTGCTATATTATCATTGTGGTTTCTTCTGACTCTAAAGTGCTGTCATTCTGTGAAGGGACTCTTGAGGGTCATGAAATTTAGAGCTGGAAGGGATCTGAGAGGCACCTAATCCAATCTCTTGTCTTTATGGATGAGGAAACTAAACACCTAAGAGAGGGGGTGACTTGCCCAGAGTCGCACAGGTAGTAAGTGGAAGGGAATGGCATTTAAAAACATGTTTTATTGATGTTCTCTCTTTTTTAATTAATCTATTTTGATTTATCAACAATCACTTCCATTAGCTTTTGAGTTTTAAATTTTTCTCCCCCTCCCTCCCCCCTCCCTTCCCAAGACAGTATACAATCTGATATAGGCTATACATATACATTGCTATTAAACATATTTTCACATTAGTCATGTTGTAAGGAAGAATTAGAACCAATAGGAGGAACCACCTGAAAGAGGAAACAAAACACAACAGAAGAAAAAAAAATAGCAAATAGTATGTTTTGATCTGTATTCAAACTCCATGGTTCTTTCTTTGGATGTGGATAGCATTTTCCATCATGAAGCCTTTGGAGATGTATATTCTCTTTTTAAAACATTAGTTATTTCCCAGTGACTCCCTCCCTACTAGAATTCTCCCTTGTAATTAATAAATCAATCAAAAAGCATTTATTAAATGTTTACCAATACTAGACAATGGAGATACAAAAGAATGAATAAAAAATCATTTATTAAGTGTTTACTTGTGCAAAAACTGGATACAAATACAAAAAGTGAGACAGTCCCAGCTCTCAAGCACCTTACACTCTGCTTGGGGGAAATGACACATAGAATTGAGTTAAGCTGCAGGGCAGATGGAAAGGCCCAGAAGTCCCCAAGATTCAACATTGGGTTGCATATCAGGGCCCAGGGATCTTTAGATTGCATCAGGAGGTTAGATGACAGTGCCTGGGAATCCAGAGGACATAGAGTCATGGCAGATAGTCAAGCCTGGTGATCTTCTGTTTCTGGAAGAAATCAAGTTGGTAAGTTCTATCTCTCATGGTTGATATGAACAAATTGCCTGGATGGGATCTGGGTGGCCTGGAGTCCTGGGTAAGGCTTGAACTGAAGGGAAAGAGAGAGATAGCCCCTGGTGGTGGTGGGTCTTCCTAGAGAGGAATGAAATAGTTCCTGCCCTCAAGGAGCTTACATTCTGTTTGGGGAAACAATATATATGCATATAAGTAAATACAAAATACAATCAAATACAAGGTATTTTTGCAACTGGTAGGCATTAGTAGCTGGGGGTGGGATCCTGGAAGATCTCATGTAGAAGATGGCATTAGAGAAGACACTAGAGATTCCAAGAGGTTGCAATGAGGAGGGGAGTAAATTCTAACCCTGGGGGATGGCCAGTGCAAAGACTGCTCCTTCTCAGTCTCCTTTGATGAATCATCATCTATATCCACCCTTCTCCCAACTACGGATGTCCTTCAAGGCTCTTCCCTGAGTCCTCTTCTCTCTTCTCTCTACACTCTCTTGTTGACTCCATCAGCTCCCACAGATTTAATTATCACATCTCTAAATCCAGCCTTCCTTTCTTCCCTGAGCTCCAGGCCCACATCACCAGCTGCCTTTTCCATCTGGATGTTCAGTGGCATCCTTCCAGTCACTCAGGGTCATTGGGTGTAATCTTTGACTTCTTCCTCTTCACCTGCCATATGCAATCCAATGCCAGTTCTTATGAATTCTCCCTCTACACCATCTCTCTCTTTTCCCTTTTTTTCCATTCACACAACCACTCCCCTAGTGTGCACCCTCCTGACCTCTCACCTGGATTATTGCGGTAGCAGTCTAAATGGTCCTCTATGCTTTGTTCCTCTGTCTTCTCCAATCCATCCTCCACCAGCTGCTGCAGTCATTTTATCAAAGCACGGATCCCTGTTCCCAACTGGGGAGGGCCATATCTACTGGACTGACAGCAGGATCTCATCTCTGGGTTCTGGGCTCAATTACAGGGCTCTGGTGGTGTTGGGCATGATGCTGTGGGTCCTGGTGGGTGCCCTCCTCCCTGTGGTGCTGTTGGCTGCCCCTCCTCCAATCAACAAACTGGCACTGTTCCCAGACAAGAGTGCCTGGTGTGAGGCCAAGAACATCACCCAGATCGTGGGGCATAGTGGCTGTAAATCAAAATCCATCCAGAACAGGTAGGAGCTAGAGTGAAGAAGAGAGAGTATTGGGAGAGATGGGAGGAGGTGGGAGTGGTAAGAAGGGGGGAACTGAGGGAGGGGAAACAATCAGGAGAGAGGATACTTGGGGAGGGAAGAAGGTCCAGGAGGAGGGAGGGTTAGGATTCTCCTTAGGCAGAGCTGGGGACTGGCACAGCCTGGTTCCTTACCTGGCCACCTCTCTTTGCCTCTCATGACTCCCACTAGAAAATGAGCTGTAGATCTGAGAAAAGTTGGATGAAGGGCAGTGACTGAGTTTATTTGTCTCTCCTCTGCTGTGCCTTTTCCCTCCCCTCCTTACCATCTGTTTCCCCGTAGGGCCTGCCTGGGACAGTGTTTCAGCTACAGTGTCCCCAACACCTTTCCCCAGTCTACAGAGTCCTTGGTACACTGTGACTCCTGTATGCCCTCTCAGTCCATGTGGGAAATTGTGAGTATGGTTCCTGGGGACCCACCCTTCCCCACCTCTTCCCCAAACACTCTGGTCTCTCCGAGAATGAATAGAGGAGACTCTTCCTCTTTAAAAACCCCAGCTGTCTCTGTAACCCTTCTTTTTTCATCACTGTTAGCTCCTTCACTCCAGTCTCCTCCATCTTCCTTATGCCTCTTTCAGTTTGTTACCTTTGTCTTCCCTTTGTTTCTGCCATCTATTGACTTTATCTTTCTTCTTTTCTTTTTCCTTCCAACCACTGTCTCCACCGTCCATTGTCTTCATCTTTCCTCTGTCTCCTCCAGTTTATTACCTCCATCTCCCTTTTGTCTCCACTACCCATTGCTTCCATTTCTCATGGTTGTCTCTTCTGTCTCCCCTCCCCCCTT
>NW_020954662.1:4412733-4431698 GCF_900497805.2 Vombatus ursinus | reverse complement strand
TGCCTCCATTTCTCATGGTTGTCTCTTCTGTCTCCCCTCCCCCTTCTTTATCTTCCGTTGTCTCCATCATCCATTGTCTCCATCTCCCCTTTGTCTCCATTATCCATTGCCTCTATTTCTCATGGTTGTCTCTTCTGTCTCCCTTCCCCCCTTCCTTTATCTTCCATTGTCTCCATCATCCATTGCCTCCATTTCTCATGGTTGTCTCTTCTGTCTCCCCTCCCCGTTCCCTCTTTCTTCCACTGTCTCCATCTCTCTTATTCCTCGTCTTTTCCATGTCACTTCCACTTCCTCTTTCCTCCATCTGCCATTGTCTCTGTCACTTCCACTTCCTCCAAATCCCTTTTGTCTCCATTTTTCCTGTTTTTCCTCTTACTTGCCACCTCCAGCTCCCCTGTGTTTCTAACATTCATCATCCATTTTTCCTCTTTTCCTGGACGTAGCCAGGTGGTGCAGTGGAAAATGTTGGACTTGGGGTCAGGAAGACCTGAGTTCAAATTCTGCCTCAAACACTTAACTATCTGTGTAATCCTGGACAAAACACTCGAACTCTGTCACCCTGTTTCCTCATTTGTAAAATGGGGATAATCATAGCACCTACCTTACAGTTTTGTTGAGAGAGGACCAAAGGAGACAACATATGTAATGTGCCTTGTTTCTTGTGTCTTCCTTCCCACCCCCACCTCTTCTCCTTCCCCCCCATCCTCCATTGTCTCTGTTACCTCTGACCTCGTTGTCTCCGTGTCCTGTTTCCCCTACTTTTGCCGTGCTCCATCTGCTCTTATTCCCTGTCTACCTTTCTGCTCCTCCTTAGAGGGCTTACAGGCCCAGGAAAGGAAGGGGGTCCTCCAGTGTGCTTGGTCAGGGTGATTCTGGGGGTGAAGTAGGCGACCTTTGCCTTGAAGGCCTGGAATGCCAATGGGTGTGGGCCTGTGGACTGTGGGAAGCATCTTCCCTCCCCTGTCTCTCACAGGTGACACTGGACTGTCCCAGTCACGATGAAATGCCCCGAGTGGACAAGCTGGTGGAAAAGATCATCCACTGTAGCTGCCAGGCTTGCGGCAAAGAGGCCAGCCACGAGGAGATGAGCTTTTTCACGCATGGCAGAGAGGAACACCCTGGCTCCCACGCTGGCCGCCATTCCCTTGAGGTTGAGGAACCCCCTGGTCCCACCCACCCGATGGAGGAGGGGGCTGAGGAGTGATTTCCTCCTTCCTTTTCCCTCCCCTTCCCCCATCCCCCTCCCTTGGAACTCTGCTTCCCACCTTTCTGTGGGGGAGAGGAGAGGCTGGGCCCCCACCCCCTCCCTGTGGTCATTGGATGGACTTGGACTGCTGCCCGGTTGTCACAGCAATTACTGAGAGTAGGGGGAAACAAGAATCCATGCTGCATATGTTAATATATTCTGAGGAGACTGGGGTGGGGGTGGGAGATGGGAACATTGGGGCTAAATGGGGTCCTTGGGGTTCATCTTTCTTTTTTGAAGGTTACATTGACTCAGCCCTTCAGTTACTTAGAGCCAGGGCTAGAGAAGTAGGAAGTGAAGGTCCCTGGCTAGGAGCTGGGCAGAAGGCATTGTACCCCCCCGGTGCCAGGGCCTCAGATGGAGCTAGGACAGGTGTATTGCCAAGGAATAGACGGGCGTTTTAAAAAATGTGGGCAGCGGCAGTAAGGAGGTGAGATTGCAGTGATGTGTAGATGTGTGGCATGGTGGGTGGGGTTGGGGATGGGGTGCAGCAATGTGGCATTGATTCTGGAGTGGGGGAAGCTGGAAGTGGGGAGAATCTTCTTCTCCCCTGGGATCCTCACGCATGGCTCCATAATTTGCTGGAGGGAACATCTGGGCACAGGGGAGGCCCAATCCCCAGGTCTTACTCTTGGCTTTGCTATAGAAACACCTTGGAGTGAGGGAAGAGATAACTTTCTCTGCCAGCCGAGTGGTGCAGATGAGGAGGAGGCTTTGGGTTAACCTTTCAGAAACAGTTCTCTGTCTTCTTCTGAAACACCCCAGCACCATCTGTGACCTACCCTCTTTGGTCCAAACCCTCTCCAGGCCATTCATTAGAGCCTAGCCTAGCCTAGGGAAGGAAGGGAGGTTTTTCTCTAAGATTAAGTGGAGCTTCCTCACCTGTCATCTTCTTTTGCGAGGCTGACCAGAGCTGCCCCTGTAGAAGTGGGGACCCCATTCTCAAAACCTTCCAGGAGGAAAGGCCTAGATCAGGAGAAAAGGATATCCTACCCCATTGGGAGGAGGAGAGGGGATGGAGAAACATGCCAACCTCCATCTGGGTGATCTAGAAGTCTTCGAGGGTTATACTGGGTTGAGTTGAAAGTGTGTTTGAACATATACACTTTTGGGGCTCATTGGGGGAGGCACAGTACCCCCCTCCCCAACTTCTGCTCCTGCTTCTTAACCAACTGCACTTTAATCCTGAGGGAGGGGGTAGAGGACATGGGAATCTCCAGAAGGGCTATTGTTATTTCCCAAGAAAGGGGGTGGGAGTACATCTGCTGCCTGGAAATGCCCCTGGCTCCCCCAAGACCATCCCAGAACTGCCTTTTTCCAGGGAAGTATTTGCCTCATCCATAAATGCACCCCCTTCTGTCCCCTCCCCAACCCTCATGACTCATGGCTGGAACTTGTAACCAGTAGCCTGTCTTCCCTTCTAAATAAAGAAGTTCAGTGTCCTTTTGTGAGCCACTGGTTGGTCATGTGGGCCTGGGCATTTGTGGGTTTTGGAGGTGGGTGGGAATGGTCAACATTTATCATTCAAAGAAAGGCAAACATAGCTTCTGCCCTCCAACTATTTACAAGCAACTATTTACAAACAAGATAGAGGCCCGATGGAAAGGAGAAAATGAGCAAAGGGAAGGCACCTCGTTATGGGGAATCTGGAAATGCTCTTTTTAGAATCGAGGGTGGAGGATCTGCGGCTGCCTGGTGGGGTTTGTTGGTAATGCACAGGTCATGGAGACCTAGGTGCTTACTGGCTGGGTGACCCTGGACAAGTCACTTAACCTCTGACTCTGCGTCCTCACCCATAAAGGGGTTGGATTTGATGTACTCTACAGACCTTTCCAGCTTGATATCTCTGATGCTCTATTCTCCTCCTCCAGGCAAGTTGGGAATATTTCTCCGAGGCCAGGCCCCTGGGGTTCCTTCTTTGCTGAGAGAAAGGGAAAATCAGAGGGGCCCAGGGCCTTCCAGGATACTCCTGCCATGATCTGTGGAAGTGGGAATTTGAGCTTGGATGGAATCATATTGTATGGAAAATGTACCCGACTCCTTGGTTTGGTGATGGGGCAGGTGGGGTCTAGTAATCACAGTAACAATAACTTCCCATAGTGTTTTAAGGTTTATAAAATGCTTTCTTCTTGACAGGCTTCAAGGGGAGTTAATAAAACAAATAACAGCTGGCCAGTGCGTAGCACTTAGAGGTTTTCTTGCTGTTGAGTCGTTTCAGTGGTGTCTGACTCTTCCTGACCCCATTTGGGGTTTTCTTGACAGAGATACTGGGGTGATTTCCCTTTTCCTTCTGCAGCTCATTTTACAAATGAGGAAACTGAGGTAAACAGAGTTAAGTGGCTTGCCCAGGGTCACACAGCTAGGAAGTGTCTGAGGCTAGAATTGAACTCAGGTCCTCATGATCTATCCACTGCATCACCTAGCTGCTCCCTTTGAGGTTTGCGAAATGCTCCACAAATTTTATTTTATCCTCACAACAATTCTGAGAGGTAAGATGCTATTATTATCCTCATTTTACAGATGAAACTGAGGCAAGCAGAGGGCAAATGACTTGCCCAGGGTAAGTATCTGAGGTTGGATTTGAACTCGGGTCATTCTAGCTTCATCTATCGGATGAGAGGACCAAGTCATTGAGGGATGAAATGAAATGAACTCCCCTAAATCACAGAACTAATACATGGCTGAGCCATGGTTCAAACTCAGGTCATGGGATCCTAGCTCTAGAGGTAAACTGGAGGTCAGAGGTCATCCAGTCTAACTCCCTTATTTGACAGGTGAGGGAACTGAGGCCCAGGAGATAGTGACTTGCCCAATACAGACTGGATTCAACCCACATCCTCTGACCTGAGAACCAGTACTCCCACCACTCTACCACGTCCTGTCATACCAACTCCAGGACTTCTTCCACATGACCTTTGGTTGCCCATGGGCACAGGAATGGACACTAGATGAGAACCAAGCAGAGAAACAGGATTTCAGAGCTGGAGGAATCCTCTAAAGATTTATCTTCATCCCTGTTCCTTCTACTTAAGACAGGCTCAGGGACCATGTTACTAAACCAATCCTGTGGAAAGACTACTAGGTTGGAAGTCAGACCACTTGGGTTCAAATCTCCCCCTTTTTAAATCACATACTATCTGTATGGCCTTGGAAAAATGCTTTGTCTCTCTGTGTCTCAGTTTCTTCATCTATAAAATTAAAAGATTGGCCCAGATGACCTCTGAGGTTCCTTCCTGTACCTTATGATCCTACGAAGCATATCTAGCCCCAATTAGTCTTCCATTAATTATCCTTTTTACCACTTCTTACTCTAATCAGTTTCCTTATCTGTAAAAATGAGCTGGAGAGGGAAATGGCAAACCACCCCAGCATCTCTGCCAAGAACTCCAAATGGGGTCATGGAGAGTTGGACACACCCGAAAAATGACTGGACAACACACTCCAGTAAGATCTCAAGAAGGAAAGAACCAGTTGCTCCCAAAAGAAGATGGAAACTTGCTGTGACTTTGAGACCCCCCAAAACTAAAGGCCTTAATTTTTCTATCTACAAAATAGGATTTTTCCCCATCCCCTCTTTCCCTGACAGGCATATGTTGAGCGAATGCCATCTTTAAAACCTCGAGTCCTACCAGAAAAAAAAATCAACATTAGTAATTTGTTGTGTTTTTAAGAGGAAACGGTCTATACATTTGGTTCCACACAACAGAGGAAGAAACATACTTCACTCCTCTTGGTAAAGAGGTGGGGGGCCATGGGGATGGAATGTCACATATACTACAAGAAGGAGTCACTTTGTTAGTTGGATTTTGCTAAAAATTTCCTTTGTTACAAGGAAGAGTTCAGTGTGTGTCTGTGTGTGTGTGTCGGGAAAGGAATCTGATGTTAAACTACTCCAATGGATCTGTGATCTCAACAATGTGGATGTCCCCTCCAATGATGCAATTTGCCACTAACCCATGGCTATGTGATTGTGACCTTTGCTCATGTTCCCTCCTAAGGTTGCCTCAGAAAGTCCACTCAGTAGACTGGGCAGGGGATCTTAATCTCTTTTTAACAACACTGAGGGATACTAGTGTAGCTGATTGGTCATCTCTGTCTGATCTTAAAAACAAAGGCTATTTTTTTCTTACTATAGATTGGGATGGGGGAGGAGAAAAGGTCTGAGAATATGACAACTCCAAGGAGTTGTCATTATCATTGTCCCCACAAGGTGGCATCACTGCTTTGGGAGAATCTAATTTAGAAGGAGTCAGGAGGTTTGAGTGTTTCTATCGCACTGGAGCCAGGCAGGTTCCTTCCCAGGGAATACCAATCCAATCACTTAACAGGGAGGTGGGAAGCTGCAGTTTTCTAGGAATATTCTTGATCTGGGAGACAACAAGCCTGACTATTATATCTCTGATGCTTCATAACATTGAGAGATGATGTAACCCCGCTGCTTCTGAGTTACCTCATCTCTAAAACCCTTTTTACAGGAATAATGAGCCTGGGAGCATCTGGGACAGCTACATCTAGATGGGGAACTGATTCACTGTCCACTAAGTTAATGCAGCATGGCCAGGCAGACTTGGGGGAGGGGGAGGAATGCAGGCATGCAGGTATTATCCAGAGTCCCCCAACTTTCCAAGCCTTTTTGACTTTGAAGGAACTTCATACTGGGGAAAGCCATAGAGAGGTTTGAACAACCATGACCTCTCCATAGAGAGGTCCATTCTCTCTAGCCAAGCTCAGCAGGAACCTTGGTACAAGAATGCTGGGCCTTCAGCCCCTGGAAGCAAAAATTTAGAAGTGAGAACACTTGTTTCTCCGTCATGACTCCCGCCCCTTACCATACACAGAGCATTATCTGCCTTGTACCACTTTTCTTCCCATTATCCCCTCCAACTACTAGAAAGTGGGCAGCAAAGAAAGAACCTAATCATTTGGCCACAATTCCTATCACAGCCTGCTGTATCTTGCTTGAACTCCTATCTGTGTTTTTAATAACATGTTTGATAATGCTATTAAAGAACATGATTTTTTTTTTAGTGGGGCATTCGAGGTTAAGTGACTTGCCCAAGGTCACACAGCTAGTAAGTATCAAGTGTTTGGTCTGAGACCGGATTTGAACTCAGGTCCTCCTGACTTCAGGGCCAGTGCTCTATCCACTGCCCCACCTAGCTGCCCCAAAGCACATGATCTTTAAATATGATTTGTGACCATGCCTTAAGTGTTCAGTTTAGGATTGAGAAGGGAAGATAACTCAAAGGGAGAAGAAATTTTCTCCAATTTACATTTGGGGACAAACCAATGAAAGAACCTGAAATTTTAGTTATAGTCTCAAGAATTCTACCTTTTTTTTTTTTTTTAACCCAGAGAGAGAATTAAAAAGGAAACAAGCCTACGAAGGGAGAGGTGAAGGGGGTTGGTATATTTGTATCTAGGTACACCTTTGGCACTGTTGTGGCTGACACTTACTCTGTTCTGTCATAAAACACTCTACACAACCTACTATATACCTATGACCCCTACCACACATGGGAAATGCCACCCAACCAAGAGTTTTGAGCAAAAATAAATGGAAAAGATCTTGGAAACCTCAGGTGAGAAGAGCAAGTAGGATTCGGGGGCCATTGGGGGGCAGAGATGTGGGGCTTCCAGAATTTTTCCAACATGTCATAGAATCTCAGAATTGGAAAGGAGTTTTCTCCCTTTCCTGTGGCATTTGGAGTCAGGGGACATGGGTTCAAATCCTAGCTCTTGGGCTAGGCATTTTCCTCAGCCTCATTTTCCTCATCTGCAAAATAAGGCTTGTATTAGATGCCCTCTGAGGTAACTTTCAGCTCAAAGTCTATGTTCCTACCTACCTTAGTCCACACTCTACTTGAGCATGATTCCCGCTATTCCCAACATTCCCAGCAAGTGACCAATCTGAAGACCTTCAGTGGTGGGGGACTCACTACCTACCTGGTAAAGGATAGCACATCGGACCTGGAGTCAGTAAGACATTACATCAAATCTGGCCTCAGACACTTATTGACTGTGTGACCCTGGGCAAATAATTTAGTCTCTCTGCCTCATTTCTTCATCTGTAGAATGGGGATAATAACACCTACCTACCTATCTACCAGAAGTGTGGAGAAGACAAAATAAGATAACTCATGGAGCTATATAAATGCTATTTTAAGTTACCTATTTATTTTTTATTACTATAAACTTGACAAAGAGCAACAAATATGAACATTTGTTTTTAGAAAGAATATAAGGAGACAATCATACAATGAACTCCCGAATCTCTTATAAAGAGCTTGAGCTCTTTGACATGACCTTGGGTAGGTCACTTCACTTCATTGTCCCCAGATCCCCAGGTGGCCCAAATTTTGGGCAGCTCTCATTGTTAGGAAGTTTGTCTTAACCAGGAAGGAACCTTAAACTAACTTTCTGCAATTTCCACCTATTGACCCTGATTGTGCTCTCTGCAGCCGAGCAGAGAGACTGTACCCGTGACAGTCTAGCTGCTTGAAGGAACTTGTGCTAGGCTCTGAAGATCTTTTAAGATGTCCTTCTGCTCCGACAAGAGACTGCAGCAGGAAATGTGACCCAATATGATTCTAAACTCTTCGTCCCGTAGAGTACTCTCCAGGCATCCTTCTACGGGCTCGGGAGCGTCTCCTCTCTCCTCCCGCCTCTGGGGTCCCCCGTGGCGCCGCACCCATGAGGGGAGGGAGCTTTGACAGCCCCCATAGGGCATCGGCTTCCTGGTTGTCTCCACTCTGGCCAGAGTGAGGTCTTTGGCTCCAGCTCCCTCCGGCACTCAGGGCGGGAGGAGGCACCTGTGCCTGGCTCCTGCGCTTGCGGTCCTCAGCTATCCAGGATCCAGCCCCTTACCCCACAGGGCCGGGAGCGAGGAGCGGGGAACGTGGAGCAGGAAGCGGGGAGCCGGGAGGCAGTTCCAGGTCCGCCCTCTCTCCCCCCAAATCCACGCCCCTCACCCCCACCCCCGCCCTCGGTGGCAGCAGCGCCTGTTGCAGTGGCCTGGAGCGCAGCCCAGGTAGGGGCCGGCAGGAGAGAGGCACGCGCGCGGAAAGGGACCGGGTAGGGTGCGGGACCGAGGCTCGGAAAACCCTCTCTGGGCATTAGGGTTGGGGCGCTCAGCCACCGACCAGCTCTAACCGGCTGTGCCCCAGCGCCCGACTCCTCCTCACTGCAGACCCATTGCGGGTTGCCCGGCTCCCTAACCCATCAGCTAGACCAGCTGCCTTCGGCTTCTGGTCTCTAGCTCTGGAGCAGACTCCTTAGCCCCCTCCCCTCCCCGCGCTCCTCAGGCCACGCCCCTTCATCCCCTGGGGAGGCATCCCTTGAGTGCGGGTGCAGGGCTGAGAGTGTAGGGGCCTCACGGCTCTCTCCAACCTGGTCCCCCGGACCTGCGCGCCCCTGCCTCCCTTTTCGGTCCCTTTCCTGTTCCACCCTCCCTCGTTCCACCTGGTTCTCACCTTCCCGACCCTTTCCCATCATCGCCTCCCCCCCACCCCTCAGTCCCGCGGTGCAGCGCGCTTCCCTTCGGTGCTGTCCTCGGCTCCGCATGCCCCTGGCAAGCTCCCATCCTCGCTCCTAAATTCGGCTTTTCTGGTGCCTTCTCGGCGTGCAGCGCGCTCCCCAGCGCGCCCCCAAGTTCATCTCACAGCCCACGTTGCACTTCGTTCTCATCTTCATCTTCCTTCTCAACCTCGTGCGCCCCCTGCCACTGCCATCTCTTGTCCCTTGTACCCTTTCATCCATAAAATGGGCAACCGATCATAATAGAAAGCCGACCTCGCCAGGAGCAGACCCCTTGCTTGCTCGGACTCCAGGATGCACCTTCCTCTCCCTCCCAGCCACATTGCACCTCATTAGCACTTCCCTTTGGTTCTATTTCCTCAGGGCCTCGAACCTCCTATCCCCTCGGGTTACTCCGTGTGTCCACCCTCGCCCCAGCCCGCGTTACGGCCGCCATCTCTCCCTCGCCCTTTTTCTCAGCGCCGTGGGGGGCCCCCAATATCGCCACCTTCTACCCTGTTTGCCCCCTCATCCCTTCTGCTCCTAGCACCCCACACCCCCGCCCCAACTTGGTGCCTTCGTCCGACCAGTGCCAGTCATCACTGCCGCCCTTACCCATGGCCTTGGAGCTGGGTCTGGCCAACAGCAGTAGCTCGAGCTTGGGGGCTCCCGAGGGCAACGGATGGGTGGCCGCCCTCCTGTGTGTCATTATCGCTCTGACTGCGGGGGGCAACTCGCTGCTCATCCTGCTCATTTGCACGCAGCCGGCTCTACGCAGCACTTCGAACTACTTTCTGGTGTCTCTCTTCACGTCGGACCTGCTGGTGGGGCTGGTGGTGATGCCGCCCGCCATGCTTAACGAGCTGTATGGCCGCTGGGTGCTGGCACGCAGCCTTTGCCTGCTCTGGGTGGCCTTCGACGTTATGTGCTGCAGCGCCTCCATCCTCAACCTGTGCCTCATAAGCCTGGACCGCTACCTGCTCATCCTGTCTCCTCTGCGGTACAAGGGACGCATGACCCCGTGCCGGGCCCTGGCCCTCATCCTGGCCGCGTGGAGCCTGGCCGCCCTGGCCTCCTTCCTGCCCACGCACATGGGTTGGCACCAGCAGGGTGGCCTGATGTCCCCCAACGCCACTGCCGAGGCCGCCTGGGCTGACCTGGCCCCTGGGGGGCAGTGCCGCCTGCTGGCCAGCCTGCCCTTTGTCCTAGTGGCTTCAGGGCTCACCTTCTTTCTACCTTCTGTGGCCATCTCCTTCACTTACTGTCGGATCCTGGTGACTGCTCGGAAGCAGGCTGTGCAGGTGGCCTCCCTTGCCACCAACATGGAGGCCTTGCAGGTAACTGAGAATGCTGGGCAACAGGCCATCCTCTCTCCCACCTTCATTCCTTCCTCTCCATCTCTAGGAGGCCTAGGTCACAGAGAATCATAAAATCTTAGGGGATCTCTGTATGTTTCTTTCTGGACATTTATAGGTTCAGTGTTGGAATTGGAATTGAAAAATAACAGCTTGAATTTATTACAGTGCTTTAAGATATGCAAAAGTGCTTTCTCCATGACCTTGTGAAGCGGAGAATACAAGTGTTACCATCCTTATTTTACAATGAGGAAACTCCATTTTATACATGAGGCCTCTGAGAGGTGAAGGCAGTAGTCAGGATTTTGAACTCAGGGCAGATTCCCCCACACTTTCCATTAGAGATTAGACCACCTAGCCTTTCTTGGGGAGGCTTTCACATAGAGAGTAGGAACAAGCCAGAAGGGCTTGCTCTAAATTCCTCCATTTTCTTCAATTTCAAGGAAGAGACCCAGTTATAATGCCTGTTTCTTAGGCCACAAGCTTCTGCTCTCTAATTATTTCTGCTGCTGGTATTGGTGGTGGGAGTGGAATCAGCTTCTGGTTTAGCTATACTCAAACATGGTCTCTTGATTATCCATCCAGGCATTAAATTGTCTCTTTTTTTAGGTGGGAAGATCAGTCTGACTAGGGCTAGATTCCTGAATTCTAGAGAGGGTGGACAGAATCCTGGGCTTTTATTGCCTCAGTTTCCTCATCTGCAAAATAGACCCTGTACTTGTACTGCCTATCTCACAAGGCTTTGGGGAAAAATATTTTGTTAACTGAAAACCATAATAGAAATATAAAACTGCATCCCTGCTTTAAACTCCAAGGCAGGCTCCATCCTCTACACCAGAGGTGTCAAACACAGCCAGAAGGCCACATGTGGACCACAACACTCATGAATGGTCCCAAACCAGATTAAAATGGAATTGGGAAACATTTCGTAAAATAAATAAAAATACAATAGAACACGGATAATGTTAATATGTGGTTTTCTAGGTCAATATGTGGTCTGCAGGGACCCTTATGTATGGTTTAGTGGCTAATTGAATTTTGATATCACTACATTATGCCCCACTGCCTCAGCAGGTATTTAATAAATAAATGCATGTTGAATTGAATTGAATTGATTTGTAATGAGATTGTGAGCAGCAGAAAGGCCTATCCTGGTTTCCTGTGGAAACATGGACGGTGTGTTATTTAAGCTGGACTCAGGAAGATTGATTTAAGTTTAAATACCGTTTATGACACTTATTAGTTTTATGGTACCGAGTAAGTCACAATCTGTGAAGTCTCAGTTTCCTTATCTGTCAAAGAGGAATAATAATACTTATAGTCTCTTCCTAATAGAATGTTGCAGGCTGTATTTATCTGGAAACAACTTGTATTGAAAGGAGGAGTACACAAAGCAATTTGTCTCTGCTACAATCCATTCTTCCTTAAGGAAGAGTAGTCAGGTCTCAACTTTACTCTGAGGCAGGGTACTTGGATTGAACTGGACCTGTTTGGATTGGACTGGATTGAACTGGATTAGACTGGACTGGACAGGATAGCATTGGATTGGATCAGACTGGATTGGAATGGACTGTACTGCATTAGATTGAACAGGGTAGGATTGGATAGGATATGATTGAATTGGGTTGGATTGAATTGGACTGGGCTGGGCTAGATAAGTTAGTATTGGCCTAGATTGGACTGAATTTAACTGGACTTGTAAAAGGGCTGCATGTCAGGAATGATGCAGAGGAGATTCTTGGTTAGGTATATGTCTGGACTGGATTTTCACTAAAGTTCCTGCCAACTTGGAGACAATAGGTCTTTGAGGGGATGTTCTTCTCAATGGGAGGGAATGAAGGCACATCCTTTCTAGTTTTAACATTTTGTGTTCCAAGGCTCCTCCCATCTCTGACATTCTCTGTTCTA
This sequence comes from Vombatus ursinus, assembly GCF_900497805.2. Taxonomy (NCBI): domain Eukaryota; kingdom Metazoa; phylum Chordata; class Mammalia; order Diprotodontia; family Vombatidae; genus Vombatus; species Vombatus ursinus. Next base: position 4,419,674 of record NW_020954662.1, on the reverse strand, counting down.
AAGGCCTTCCCAGCTCTGACATCCTAAGGGCCTAAGGGCCCTCCCAGATCTGGCATTTCTGTTTCTAAGGACCCTTCCAGCTCTGACTTTCTGAGTTCTGTCATGGTCTGGAATTCTATGTTCTAAGGTCCCTTCTAAGGCTGACATTTTAGCAGTGTGGCTCAGGAGAAAGAGTTCTAGTTTGGAGTCAGGAAATAGGGTTCAAATCCCACCTCTGCCACTTTGTGACCTTAGGTAAGGCATATATCCTCTCTGGTGCTTCAGTGTCTTCATCCACAAAATGTGAGAAATGACCTCTAAGGTCATTTCCCATTCTAGATCCTATGATCCTTTGTTCTAGGATTCCCAGCAGCTGTACGTGTACAAAATTGTTCAGAGGAAATTTCAGTACCATGGACAGGACCTCTCTCTCCTGAAGGCTGCTAGCGCTGAAGTGAGTCCTAGGGGTAGAATGAGAGGAAAGCCAAAAGGGCAGGGAGACCCTTTTTGGGAAGTGATGTCAAGGACTCTTGGAGGCTGATGGAATGGGACATAACAAGTAGATGTGGAGTAAAAAATGAAGAGTTTGAATCCTAGGTTCTGCTTCTTGCTACTTCTTGGGCAAGTCAGTTAACTTGAGGAGTCTCAGTTTCCTCATCTGTAAATGAGGAAATTGGAATAGATTATATCCAAGTAGTCTCTGTTCTTATGGTCTATGTTCTAAAGTATATTGCAGTTCTGTCTTTACATAATCTAAGGTCCTTTCTAACTCTGGCATTCTGTGTTACATGATTCTGTAACATGTTAAGTGTTGAGGCACTGGTGGGACCCTGGAATGAGATGGGGGTCTATGACTTCTCTTCTACTGTCCACAGACAGAAATACCCCTACTCCCAGCCTCTAGAGGTGGCCTGGACACATGTTCCCCTTCCCATGTTCTCCCAAGTGGTTGTGGCCACTTTCTGACCCTCTCATTTCTGATTGATTGGATTGGACTGGATAACTTTTTTTTTTAACAGTACTTATTTTAAAAAATTTATTTATTTGTAGTTTTCGACATTCACTTTTATAAGTTTTTGAGTTCTAAAATCTCCTCCTCCCTCCCCAAGACAGCATGTAATCTGGTATAGGCTATATGTATACAATCATATTAAATATATTTCCACATGAGTCATGTTGTAAAAGAAGAATCAGAACAAAAGGGAAAAACCATGAGAAAGAAAAACAAAAACAAATAAAAAAAAAGAAAATAGTATGCTTCAATCTGCATTCAGACTCCATAGTTCTTTCTCTGGATGTAGATAGCATTTTATATCATGAGTCTTTTTGGAATTGTCTTAGATCCTTGCATTGCTGAGAAGAGCTAAGTCTATCAAAGTTGGTCATTGCACAATGTTGCTGTTACTGTTTACAATGTTCTCCTAGTTCTGCTTACTTAACTCAGCATCAGTTCATGTAAGTCTTTCCAGGTTTTTCTGAAGTCATCTTACTTGTTATTTCTTATAGCATAATAACATTTCATCACAATCATATACCACAACTTATTCAGCCATTCCCCAATTGAAGGGCATCCCCTCAATTTCCATTTTTTTGTCACCACAAGAGATACTATAAATATTTTTGTACATGTGAATCCTTTTCCCTTTTTGATGATCTTTTGGGATACAGACCTAGTAGTGGTATTGCTGGATTAAAGGGTATGCAGAGTTAGATTGTCCTTTGGGCATAGTTGAAAATTGCTCTCCAGAATGGTTGGATCAGTTCACAAGTCCACCAACAAGCATTAGTGTTCCAATTTTCCCACATCTTCTCCAACATTTATCATTTTCCTGTTTTGTCATGTTAACCCAATCTGATAGGTGTGATGTGGTACCTCAGAGTTGTTTTAATTTGCATTTCTCTGATCAATAGTGATTTAGAGCATTTTTCATATGACTATAGATGACTTTAGTTTCTTCATCTAAAAACTACCTGTTCATATCCTATGACCATTTATCAATTGGGGAATGACTTGTATTCTTATAAATTTGACTCAGTTCTCTACATATTTTAGAAATGAGGCCTTTATCAGAGACACTGGCTATTAAAAAATGTTTCCCAGCTTTCTGCTTCCCTTCTAATCTTGGTTGCATTGGCTTTGTTTGTGCAAAACCTTTTTAATTTAATGTAATCAAAATTATCTATTTTGCACTTTATAATGTTCTTTATCCCTTGTTTGGTCATAAATTCTTCTGTTTTCCGTAAGTCTGACAGGTAAACTATTTCTTGCTCTCCCAATTTGCTTATAGTATCACCCTTTATCTCTAAATTGTATACCCATTTTGACATTATTTTGGTATGCAGCATAAGATGTTGGTCTATGCCTAGTTTCTGCCATACTATTTTACAGTCTTTTTTAGCAGTTTTTGTCAAAGAGTGAGTTCTTATCCCAGAAGCTGGAGTCTTTGGGTTTATCAAACAGTAGATTACTATAGTCATTGACTATTGTGTCTTGTGTACCTAACCTATTCCACTGATCCCCCACTCTATTTCTTAGCCATTACCAAGCAGTTTTGATGATTGCTGTTTTATAATATAATTTAAGGTCTGCTATGGCTGGGCCACCTTCCCTTGCATTTCTTTTCGTTAATTCCCGTGATATTCTGAACCTTTTGTTCTTCCAGATGAATTTTGTTATTATTTTTTCTAGCTCTGTAAAATAATCTTTTTGGTAGTTTGATTGGTATGGCACTGAATAAATGAATTAATTTAGGTAGAATTGTAATTTTTGTTATATTAGCTAGGCCTATCCATGAGCAACTGTTATTTTTCCAGTTATTTAGATCTGATTTTATTTGTGTGAAAAGTGTTTTGTAATTGTAGAACCAGATAACTTTGGATTGGATTGGATTGACTTAGATTAGACTGGACTGGACTGGCTTGAACTGGACTGGACAGGGTAACTTTGGATTAGATCGGACTGGCTTGGGTTAGATGGGACTGGACTAGCTTGACGTAGACTGGATTGGACTGGACCAGACAAGATAGGATAGGATAGCTTTGGGGTGGATTAGACAGGACTGGGCTGGACAAAATAGTATTGGATTGGATTCATGGAAAGGCTGTATGTCAGGAATAATACAGAGAAAACTCCCTTCCCCTCTGTGGCTCAAATTGCTGGGGACCTTGGTAAGAGATACCAAAACCTAGGGACCTTCCCACTCAGCTGGCCTGGAATTCCATATACATTACCCATAAGCATAGATAATGCAACACACAAGTTGATAGTCATTTATACAGCAATAGCTCATACTTATAAGGCACTGACAGTTTATGTAGTGCTTGCCCTACAAGGCTGTTTTGATATGGAGCCAAAGCCTAGGTTTGAGTTCTGCCTCTGATAAAGAATAGCTCTGTGACTCTGGGAAGGTCTCTTTCCTAGATGACCTCAAAGTTCTCATATATGTGATGGAGGAATTAAAACGGATGCTTTTTAAGGTCCAGTCTCTGCTTTGGAGTTTGCTGCAGTTTTCTCTTCTGTATAGTGAAGGGGTTGGAATATTGGGTTCACTTTCTGGAATCACAATTTAAGAAGGATATTAATAGCTGCAAAGTGTCTTTGTCATGTAAGCATTAGTTGGAGGAGCTGGGGTTGTTTTGCTTGGAGAAGACTAGGTGGGGGTGTGTGTGTGTGTCGTGATATCTAGCTTCAAGTATTTAAAAAAGTGGTGTGGAAAAGGGATTAGATTAGTATTGCCTGACCTCAGAATAAGAAAGAATGGGAAGAAATTTCAGAGAAGCAGAATTAGTTCTGTGTAAGGAAATCTACTTGAAAATAATTTAGAGTAGAAGGGGCAGCTAGGTGGCGCCATAGTGCACAGAGCATTGGGGTGGGAATCAGTAAGACTCAACTCCATGAGTTCAAATCCAGCCTCAGACACTAGCTGTGTGAACCTGGGAGAGTCACTTAACCCTGTTTGCCTCAGTTTCCTCATCTGTAAAATGTACTGGAGAAACCCCTCCAGTATCTTTGCCAAGAAAACTTCAAATGGAGTCATGAAAGAGTCAGACACAACTAAAACAATTCAACCTCAATAAAAGTCTAGTGAGTTGTCTTGGGAAGTAGTGGGTTTCCTTTCACCAGGAGTCTTCAAGTGAAACATCAGGGACTAATTGTTGAGCAAAGGTAGGTAGTTGGATTAGATGGATGAGAAAGGATAGGAATAAAGCATTTATTAAGTGCCTACTATGTGTTAGGCACTGTGCTAAGCACAGCTCAGTATATTATCCTATTTTATCCTCAAAACAACCCTGGAAAGTAGGTGCTATTATTATACTGATTTTACAGTTAAGGAAACTGAGACAGATAGAAGTTAAGTGACTTGCCCAGGGTCACACAGCTAATAAGTGCCTGAGGCCAGATTTGAACTCAGGTTTTCCTGACTCCAGGCCCAATGCTATTCACTGTGCTGCGTGAATGAATGGAATAGAAAAATTGGAATTAACCACCCCCCTCCCCCGCACCTTTTTTTTTTTTTTAGGAACATATCTCTAAGCACACACACAAATCCCATGACAGCAAATACAATGAGTGTTTTTATAGATCAGAAATATTTCCAAGCTTCTTATTTCAAAGCCATCTTTAGTGAAATACAGTTTGACCCAAATGAAAGAATTAGAGAGTACTTTGGATGGGCCTGGACCAGGGCTGGGGAGCCTATGGCCTTCTAAATCCTTAAGTGCGGCCTTTTGACTGAATCCAAATTTTACAGAATAAAGGTCATTTACAGAATTTTACAGAATAAAATTTGGATTCCGTCAAAGGGCTGCACTTAAGGATTTAGAAGGCCACATGCTCCCCACCCCTGTTGACTCTTGTGCTTCAGACATGAAAATGAAGCCTCCCCCGGCTGTACCGTTGGCGTTCTGACATGTGTTTCTACCCCCAGTGGTGGGACTGGGATACACTGAGCCACCCAGAGTCACAAATTCCCACTTGTGAGCAAGGTCATTTCTTTTTTTTTGGGTGAGGCAATCAGGGTTAAGTGACTTGCCTAGAGTCACACAGCTAGTGAGTGTTATGTGTCTGAGGTCAGATTTGAACTCAGGTCCTCCAGAGCCGGTGCTCTATCCACTGTGCCACCTAGCTGCTCCACAGCAAGGTCATTTCTAGGATGACTGGTCGGGGTCAAGGGTCAGTCTGCAGATGAGGTTAGGGCTTAGTCTGAAGTCAGGTTTGGAGAGGTCAGGCTGGGGGTGGTGCTAGAGGAGCACCTCTGTGGCAGAGTGAAGGGTCAAACTGCGGCTATCCCTTGGGGATCCTCAAAGGCATGTGTCCCTCGCAGGTGCCAAGGACTCCAAATCTAGCAGCGTCGGCCTCCAGTGAGAACAGACGGTTCGCTGCCAAGCACAGCAGGAGGGCTCTGAAGGCCAGCTTGACACTGGGCATCCTTCTGGGCATGTTCTTTGTGGCCTGGCTACCTTTCTTTGTAGCCAATGTGATCCAGGTAAGTCCTGAGCATTCCCGAGGGCAGGGTTTGGGGAGGAAAACGCCAAGGCGGTTTAGAGCCTCAAACATGAAACAAACTCTGGGGGCTTCCTTCTTGAACCAGGAATATTGGAGAGGGCGGGTGGGTGTATGGGTGATGCTCAAATAGAGAGACCTGGGTTCCCTGCTGAGTAAATGGCCATAAAAGATGTTGTAGCTGGACAAGTTCCAATCAGATCCAGTTAGTTCCAAATTCCAACCAGACATCTGATATCACTTCCCAAGAGGAAGTACTCTACCCTGGTCAGACCACATCTGGAGTATGATGCTCCCTTATGGGCCCAGAAAGGACTTCAGCAAGTTATAGTGTGTCTGCAGGAGGCTGTCCAGGTTGGCAAGGGCTCTGGGGAACATGCCAGATGAGGACAGGTTGAAGGAACGGGATTTGTTTAGCTCAGAGATCACAAGAGACCTGGAGGAGAAGGGCATGACCACTGCTTCTCAGTATTAAAAGAGCAGCAACATGGAGGAGGAATTAGGTTTGTCTGTCCATAGAGGGCAGAACCAGGAGATGTGGGTGGGAGTTACAGAGGCAGAGTCAGGCTGAGGGTCAGGACAACCTTCCTACCGACTGGAGCTGTCCAAGGATGGAATGAGATGCCTCAGGGAGGTAGCAGATTTCTTTTCATCAGTGGAGTGCTGAGTGAAAGATGGATGGCCACTCATTAGAGATGTTAGAGAGGACATTCCTGGACCACATGGCCCTGAGATGGCACCTAGCTCTGACATTCTTTGATTCTGGGGGAAATTGTCTAAAGAACCAGGAGAGGAAATTAGAGGATCTCTTTCTACCAGGCCCACAGCTAATGAGTATCCTCTATGGCTTAGGGGAAGGAGGGGGCCTTCCCATAGGTAGGGGGATGACGTCAGACTCACTGGGGTGGTGGGGTCTAGAGAGTTAGGGCTTGTTGATGGCTATTAGTGAACCATTCTGGATGGGATTCCGGTAGCTAGATGGAGCCTGGGGGACTGTCTCCAAACTCCAATCTGTTACCTGTCACTGGGGTAGTCACCCAGGGATGAATGAGGCACATTCACATGGCCTTTTCTGGGGAGGCCTGATCGCAGAACCCCGATATCCTCAGGCAACAGGGGAGGAGAAGAAATGCATCTATAAGTCCTGGGAAAGGAAGAAGCCTGGCCACGTGGAAGAAGGAATGACAGATTTGTGGTCAAGAGACCTGGCTTGGCCGTTTGCTAGATTCATATAATGTTAGATCAGTGAGGGACCTTAGACTATGGAAGGTCTGAACTGGGAGAGACCTTAATATGTCAGAGGTGGGAGGGGCCTTAGAACACTGGATGTCAGAGCTGGGAGGGCCCTTAAAACAAAGAGTATCAGAGCTGGGAGGGGCCTTAGAACACAGGATGTCAGAGCTGGGAGGGCCCTTAGAACACTGGAAGTCAGAGCTGGGAGGGCCCTTAGAACACTGGA
>NW_020954662.1:4409618-4412723 GCF_900497805.2 Vombatus ursinus | reverse complement strand
CCCTTAGAACACTGGATGTCAGAGCTGGGAGGGGCCTTGGAACACAGGATGACAGAACTAGGAGGGGCCTTGGAACACAGAGTGTCAGAGCTGGGAGGGCCCTTAGAACACTGGAAGTCAGAGCTGGGAGGGCACTTAGAACACTGGATGTCAGACCCAGGGAGACCCTTAGAACACAGGATGTCAGAGCTGGGAGGGCCCTTAGAACATAGGATGTCAGAGCTGAGAGGGGCCTTAGAACACTGGATGTCAGACCTAGGGAGACCCTTAGAACACTGGATGTCAGAGCTGGGAGGGGCCTTGGAACACAGAATGTCAGAGCTGGGAGGACCCCTAGAACAGAGAATGTCAGAAGTGGGAGGGGCCTTAGAGAACGTCAAGAGCTGGGAGGGGTCTTAGGACACAGGATGTCTGAGATGGGAGGGATTTTAGAACAACTTCATGGCTGGAAGGTCCCTTTGCAAGCCCCTCATTTTGTGGATGAGGAAGTTAGATGCTTGTTGATTGACTGAAGCCACTTTGTCTCAGAGTTTCAGTTTCCTTATCTGTAAAATGGACATAACAATGACTACCACGCTGGGCTTGGCAGGATCTACAGAGACAAAGTAAGTCAAGTGCTTCTGGAAGCACACAGTGCTGTCCTTCAGAGTCGGTTGTGATCGCTTACCTGGAGGCTGCGCGTGTGCCTCGTGTGCCTCGTGCCCTTGACCTCCTCTCCTGTTCCCTGCAGACCGTGTGTGACTGTATCCCCGAAGTCTTCTTTGATGTCCTCACCTGGCTGGGCTACTGCAACAGCACCATGAACCCCATCATCTACCCGCTCTTCATGAGAGATTTCAAAAGGGCCATGGCCAAGTTCGTGCCGTGTGCCCGGTGGGCCTGGGATCGCAGGACTAGTCTCGTCTCGCTCTCCATGCGAAATTCCCACAGTGGCGCCCCCCAGTTCATCCCCCAGGTGGGCTTCTCCTTGCAGCACAGGATGACCCTCCCTGGAGAGGTGGACTCAGGCGCCTCGGCCCTGCAGGTCGCTGAGCAGCCCCAGGAGGCCGTGCCCGGCCGCTCGCCACCCACGGGCACCGATGCCGTCAGCCTCTTTGACGTGGACCCTGTGGAGCCCGAGCTGAAGCTCTCTGCCCTCAACGCCCCCGTGGACTGAGCCCTGAAGTCAGAGCCTGCTGGGCCTCGCTCTGAGTGGGGATCCGTCCTCGGGCTAGCTGACCAGGGAAGCAGGATCCTCCATTCACCCGCCCTTGACCAGAGCGAGAGGCCGACCCCTTCCATCTCATCTGCGTGCTTTTCCCAGGGCTGGAGCCACATTCCCTGAGACATCCCTCCTCTCCCACCCAGACGTGTTTGTGAGTGTCGTGCCAGAGAACAGCTTGCTCAGGGTGAAGCTAAGCTGAGTCTGGTCTGCCTCGATTGTGTTTTGGGGGGTGGTATGGATCGGGAAGGAGATGTGGGGAAAGCAGGGAACCTCCGGGTTCAGGAGGAGCCAGTGGCCTCTGTCCTCCATAAAAACCCCGTGTGAGGGAAAGAAACAATCCCTGTCCCTGGGAGGTGGTGAGGGCCGGCCAGCCCCGTCCCTGGGAGCTCTCAGTCCTGTGGGGGAGAGTCTTAACTCGGGGTGGGGGAGGGGAACCACAGTCTTTCCTGCCCCGTTGCATGGAGGGAGCCCGCAGTCTAAGGGAGGAGAAAGAACAGAGACTGAATCCCCAGTCAGAGCAAGGCTGGCCCCACTGAGTTCTCCACCTCCACACTGAGTTCAGGACCAGCAGAGGGCATGCGGCTGCAGGAAGCCAAGGGCCAGACACTTCGAAGTTCCATGACAGGGAGACCAATGTCAGTTCTTGTGAAGCTCTGGTAGAGTTTCGGGTGCTATGCATGTGTGCACATGCACGCATGCACGCACACACACACACACACACACACACCCCTACCCCTGTGTGTGCTTGAGGTCAGTGGAGTTCATCTGGATCAAGTGTTAATGAGGGAAGAGTTTTTGGAGTAAGTTTGTCTTCAGCATGTTTGCCAAGGAGGTGACAGCATGGTATGTACTATAGAGTACTAAACTAGGAGTCAAAAGACCTGAGTTCAGATCTTGGCTCCTGCTTCTTCTTAGCTGCATGGAGACACGCTTCTCTAAGCCTCAGTTGTTTCATCTGTAAAATGGGTATAATCATTACTGGCTTTACCTACCTTAAAGGACTGTTGTGCAACTGTGTTTTGCAAACTACAAAGAGCAGGTGAAGGTGAGCCAGTGTTGCTATTGTACTACTTCTTACAGGTGTGAGCTCAGCCAAGAGGTTGGTGTGGGCTTGGCTTGTATTCAGGTGAGGAACAGGGAGGAAAATGCAGAGGGGTGGCAACGAGGGGCCCTTTATTGGGGAAACCTCGGCCCAGGCCCTCTGGGGCTAGGCCCTGCTCTGCTGCTAACTATTGGGGTCACTTAAGGAAAAGTTACTGGGACCCTTGGGATCTCACACCTTTTATCTGTGAAAAGTAGGACCACTAAGACTCGGTCTTCTGTGTTCTAAATTCCCAAGCTCTAATATCCTGTGTTCTGAGGTCTCTCCCAGCCCTCATATTCTTGCTTTCAAATGCCTCCCAGCTCTGACATTGTACATTGTAAGTCTCTTCTCAGCTCTGAAATTCTATGCTCTAAGCTCCTTCTTAGCCCTGATATTCTGTGGCCTAAGATCCCTCTCCATTCTGACATTCTGTGATTCTGAGGGCCCTCCCAGCCCTGACATTCTGTGTTCTAAGGGCCCTCCCAGCTCTGACACTGTGTTCTCAAGCCCCAGTCAGCAATGACATCCTGTGTTCTAAGGCCCTCCCAGCTCTGACGTTCTGTGTTCTAAGGGCCCTTCCAGCTCTGACATCCTGTGTTCTAAAGCCCCTCTCAGCTCTGACATTCTGTGTTCTAAGGATCCTCCCAGCTCTGACATTCTGTGTTCTAAGGGCCCTCCCAGCCCTGATATTCTGTGTTCTAAGGGCCCCCCCAGCCCTGACATTCTGTGTTCTAAGGGCCCCCCCCAGCCCTGACATTCTGTGTTCTAAGGGCCCTCCCAGCCCTGACATCCTGTGTTCTAAGATCCCTTCCCATTT
>NW_020954662.1:4397104-4409608 GCF_900497805.2 Vombatus ursinus | reverse complement strand
GGCCCTCCCAGCCCTGACATCCTGTGTTCTAAGATCCCTTCCCATTTCTGACATTCCTTTCTAAGGATCTGCCATCCTATGCTCTAAGCACGCCCTTAGCCCTAATGTACTATCATTCATAAGTCCCAATGACTTGTGGAGGCAGATAATTACTTTTCACAGAACGTCTTCAACTTTTTCAAATTTTCAGTTTAATAGTTTCTCCATTTGCCTTGTAACCACAGCTGCTCCTAAGAAAGAAAGATGGACTATTCTGAGTCCCACCTCCTTCCATCTTTCTCTCTTCCTATGTAGAGACTAATTGACAGTTGACCTTCTGGGCCTCAGTTTCTCGTCTGGTACAGTTCAGCTTGTCCCTGATCTTCCTCCCAGGGATGTCAAGAGGTACAAGAGAGAATCTGAATTCACTTGATGAGTGAAAAGTGACCTATGAGTATAAGGGACTATCTTTCCCACATCCCTGCTCCAGGAAATCCTTGCCTGGCATCACTCATCTCTAGTCACCAGGTTGAGAACTCCATGTATACAGACAGTGTTGGTAGTCTTGGAATCTCTGTAACAATCAGTTTCCCCAGCAACAGGACGGGCATGTCTATGACTGCCCTTTTCCTGTCTAGATGTTCCCTGGCCCAAGGGGTCATCTCTCGGGTCCCTAAGTGCTTCCATATACAAGTACCAGTCAGAGACAGTGGAGATGAAACAAGAGAAGCAGACATGGCTCAACAGAGGTACAATACTAGCTTCTCCACATGCCCACCCTGACCCCAGGATCATCTTCATCTTTCTCGGCTGGACTCTCCATCTGATATTGGCAAGAAGTATAAGAAATGTCTGATTGGCTTAAGTCTTTAAAATCTCTGATTAATTGACCTATAAAAAGCTTTCTGAACCCAAGCCTAGGACAAGCTCTCATTTCTTTGAGCCCCTCATCTTCCAGTTCCTTGAGAACTTACTTTTGCTTTCCCAGAGTCAAAGATCTTCAAAACTCTCTCTGGCTCCATGATACCCAACACCTTGGAGCAAACACCACCCCTCACCCTGGCTCTGCCAGGAGTAGATGGTAGAGGGAAGGACAATAAAAGGAGAGTTCCAGGGAGAATCCTGGAATGGTGGTATCTTCCATTTTCCCCAGGTCAGTTGAGCTTGGGGCTGCCTATCTTGTTATTGTTGGCACAGTCTGGGCAGCCCAGTGGGTTTGGGCCTAGGATGTGGCTGCCGATAGTGGAGCAGTCTGCATGGCAGGCCTCGTCTAGACTCTGGGGCTGGCAGGGTTCAGGCCCGGGGGAGACCCTGGGATGGTCTGTGACTTTACTGTCCTGGGCAAGCTCATGGCTGGAGGTGGGGTCCCGGGTCTGGCAGCTGGGGTGGATGGTCTCCCTGGGGTCAGTGGCTGCATTCTCTTTTGGAGGCTCTGGGGCTTCTGGCTGTAGCTCTTCTCTGCCCTGGAGGTTGGGAGCGATGGAGAAAATCTTGTCTCCAGTACTGTCTTCTCTGGTGCGAATCCCCACAGCCTTCAGGATGGTGTCCATTTTCTTCATATAGTCCAGGTGCCCACTGACCTGCAAGGAACACAATGAGTACCATGGGATAATAGAGAGAACTCTGGGCCTGGGGTCAGGAAAGCCCTAGATTCCAATCCTGCCTCCAGTCCTTACTAGCTAGGTCACCATGGCAAGTCACTTCAGTTGTTTGAGTCTCAGTTTCCTCATCTGTAAAACACAGATAACAATACTATCCCTGCCAACCTCATGCAGTTACAATGAGAATCAAAAAAGAGAAATAGTATAGCAGATAGATAACTGGACTGGAATTCAGGAAGATCTGGGTTTGAACTCTACCCTTTATATGTGCTAGCTATGTGACCCTGGGTAAGTCATTTAATTTCAGCCTTAGACTTCTCCTTTTGTGAAGTGAGGATAAAAATAACACCTACCTCATACAATTTATTGTGAGGATCAAATGAGAAAATGTATGTTACTCGATATGCCAACCCCGAAGAGACCTCATGGTGCAGTAGAGAGGGAGAGAGAGAGAGAGAGAGAGAGAGACAGAGACAGAGACAGAGACAGAGAGACAGAGACATACAGAGAGAGAGACAGAGAGAGACAGAGAGACAGAGACAGATACAAAGTGAGAGAGAGAGAGGGAGAGACAGAGAGACAGAGACATACAGAGAGACAGAGACAGATACAAAGAGAGAGAGAGAGAGAGAGGGAGAGAGAGAGAGAGACAGAAAAAGAGGGAGAGAGAGAGAGAGAGAGAGAGAGAGGGTCTCCCTGAGTTCTGGGCCTCAGACCTACTAGCTGTATGACCCCCGGGGAAGCCCCTTAACCTCTCTGTGCCCCAAGCAAAGCTCTAAGACTATAATTGTTAAAAATTAATTTTTTCCCCAATGAACAAGCATTTATTTTCTCTTCCCTCCACCCCTACCCCCCCAATGGAAAAAGAAAAAAAGAAAAACCCCTGGAGTAAATACATATAGCCAAGCAAACCAAATTCCCTGCAATGACCATGTCCAAACATGTGTGTTCCAATTTTTTCCCTGAGTCTGTCCCCTCTCTGCCACAGGAGGTGGAAAGCATTCATTGGTCCTTTGAAATCATGGTATATCATCAGTGATCAGGGTTTCTTAGAATGAGTTACAAAGGAAGTACCAATCTTCATTGTTAGGAAGAGATTTCTCATTGGGAATTCCCAGCCTGGACCATTAGAATCACAATCACAGATCCAGTCTGAAAAAGTCTCATTATTATCATTTGAATGCACTCAAGGTACTATACAAATGTTAGCCATTATTATAATATTAGGTAAGCTGGTCCAGCCCCAACCACGGGCACTCAGTATCCCTCCTCTCTCCCAACCACCAAATCCTTTTCCCTGTTCTATCCTAGTAAAAAGAGCCCTGGGCTTGGAGTCAGCAGGAATCAGATGGAAACTTTCCTTTCACACTAGCTGTGTGACCCTGTGCCAGGCTCTTCACCTCTCTCTGGGCATCAGTTTTCTCATCTGTTAGCTGGGCATAATAAGAACACCTGCCTCACAGGGTTGTTGTGAGGATTAAATAAAATCATACCTGTAAAGCACCTTGCAGACCTTAAAGTGTTAAATAAATGTGTGAATGGTTATGTTGTTGTTGTTATTTGTGATGTATAAAAGTTCAAGAGATGTAATTTATGGGTAATTGTTTTATTAATTACACTACCAGATGATTAATAAAAAGGGGTCAGTGTCACTCTTGAATGCCAAAGACCCCTCATGGAATCCATTCAATGACTTATGCGCCCTTGGAAGTATGAGTGTTCCTGAAGGTGGCAATCAACTCTGATTTGTTAACAATTAATGAGAAGAATGAATATGATAATGAGAGGTGGGCTTATTCTAATAAGGGGCAGGGGGATGGGCACTCCAATCACTCATTCTCACTCAGTCATGGACAAAGAGACTTATCTCTTATCCAGACTACCCCTGCCTAGGGCAATCTAGACAAAAGGGCGTTCACCTCTGCTCAGACCTGGCTGACACCACAATGGGCCAGACTAGAATCCCTTCCTAAGGTTTTTCTAGTTGGGCTGAGCAATGACTCCACCTAGATAAGATGGTCTAGGTGAGGTAAATTTGTGGGCAAGGCCAGAGATCTCCCCAATAATTTGTTACTTAATAATCATTTCTCTTCTATTATTATGAATGTAGGGTACAGTGGGAGGGGGCAGTGCCTTGACCCGTGAGAAAAGAGTAGGGAGAGTAGGAGGCCTGTTGCTTCAGATCTGAAGAGTTAGTTGGGGAGAGAGTGAGAGTAGGGGAGATACGATGACCTACCAACAGGTGGTCAGATCGTGGGGTCATAGAAATCAGGGTTGGAAATGACCTTAGAGATCATTTGACCCAATCCTCTCATTTTGCAAAGGAGGAAACTGAGGCTCAGAGAAAGGAAATGATCTAACCAAGGTTATATGACTAAGAAGAAACAGAGCACGGACAATCTCCCTAAGTGCTTGTACTTTCTTTCTGTTGATTATTTTTTATCTATCCTGTCTATAGTTGAACAGGGTTGTTTGCATGGTTGTCTTCATCAGGGATGGTCTTTTGCCTTTTTGGTATCCCCCAGATCTTAGCACAATGGCTGGCATATATTAGGTGCTTAATAAATACTTCTTGACTGACTGACTGACTGACTGACCTAGACCCTCTGCCCTTAAATCCAGTGATCTTTCTACTTCATCATGATATGTGACCTTCATTTCTGACTGATCTTCCAGGGGACTGTGGTAAGACTGTGTGTTAGGACCTAGAGGAGGCAAATACTCTGGTAAAGCTCCAAAAAAACCACCCCAGAGGGAACCATGATCAAGAAAACAAAGAGACGTATTAGTAAACTCCTCCATTCAGGCCAGGGCTGCACAAGAAGACTGCTGAAATCCCAGGGAAGCGCTGAGTGGAGACAAGCCAGGCTATGCAGGAGGCAAGGAATGAAGGAGAGAGGGTCAGACCAGTGGCCCACCAGATCCAAGCTGGCTCATACCCAGGCAGTCCAAGTCAGAGAAGAAAGGGCCAAGGCAGTGCCTGGGATGTAAAGCTTCTGGGGTCCTGAAGGAAGCTTGCTATCAGAAAAATTAACATCTAGACAGGGCCTGTTAGGATGGAGCCAACTCCAGGTTCTAACCATTCAAGAGAAGGAGACAGAGAAAGGACAAAGACCATGACCTGGAGTCTTCAGGAGACAAAGCTAAAACCCAGGAATTTCTGTTATGTGAAAGGGCCCGGTCTTAGCCCCCACATCTAGGATCAAGCAGGGTCTTTCCACCTTCTCATTCCACCTCACCATTCGAGAGCATGATAGGGAGCAGAGTGGAACCCTAGCACAAATGCCCAATCTAAAACCGGTCTCTGGAGGTATGAGGAAACAGAAGAAAGAAGCCACTGCTATAAAGAAATACATAAACCGAAAGGCACCCAAGGGGTAAACTCGGAAGAAGAGAGTAATTACACAACAAATCCAAGCAGGGCCTCAGGAGAGGAAAAAAAAAAGTCTTGGCCACAAGGATTACCTGGAGGAAAGAAAATGAGAGCTGCAAAATAAAACATGAAAGGAAAGGATAGCTAGGGAGGAAATCATAGCAAGAAGAATGAATTGTTTATTACAGATGGTGGTAAATGTACCCCCAAACTGAACTCTCTGAAAATTAGAACAGGTCAAAAAGACAGCAAGAAACCCATTAGATAATAAAATATTATTAATAAAATACAACAAACATAATGTAATGTAATATATAACATATAAATATAACATAAATATATTTCTATTTTATATTTCTATTATATACTATAAATATATTTCTATTTTATATTTATATAAATATTGAATGTTAATATAACATAAAATATATAGAGTATATCATAATATATTATAATATAATATATAATAAATAATAATACATGTATTTACATTTTACATTTATATGAAATAATATATCAATGTAATATACATTTAATAAAAATATTAAAATGAAATCAAAAGATTAAAAAACAATTATAAAGGAAGGGGGTTTAGCAGTACCAGATCTTAAACTATCTTATAAGGCAGTAATTATCAAAACTATGTGATACTGGCTAAGAAATAGAAAGGTAGATGAGTGGATCAGAGTAGCCATGCAATCTACAGCAGCAAATGAATATAGTAACCCAGTGTTGGACAAGTGTAAAACTCAAGTTTTTGAGATAAGAATTCATTATTTGGTAAAAAAAAATTGTTGGGAAAGCTGGAAAGCAGTCTGGCAGAAATTGGGCATAGACTGATATCTTACACCATTTATCAAGATAAAGTCAAAATGGATATATGACTTAGATATAAAAGGAGATATTACAAGAAAATTTGAAGAGCATGGAACATATTACCTATCAGACTTACGGATAGAAGAACAATTTATGAACAAACAAGAGATGGAAAGTGTTGTGAGATATAAAATGGAAAATTTTGATTATATTAAATTAAAAAGTTTTTGTACAAATAAAACAAATGAACCAAGATCATAAGGAAAGCATAAGGAAAACTGGGAAAAAATTTTGTAGACAGTTCCTCAGATAAAAGTCTCATCTCAAATATACAAAGAACTTTGTCAAATCTAAAAGAATGCAAGCCGTTCTCCAATTGGCAAATTGTCAAAGGATACGAACAGGCAGTTTTCCAATGAAGAAATCAAAACAATGTGTAGTTATACGAAAAAATGCCCAAATTGTTATTGACTAGAGGAATGCAAATTAAAACAGCCTTGAGATATCATTTTACATCTATCAGATTGGCTAAAACGATAGAAGGGCAAAGTGACAAATATTAGCGGGGATGTGGAAAAATTGGGACCTTAATTTATTGTTAGTGGATCTGTCAGCTGATCCAAACATTTTGGAGAGAGATTTGGAATTATGCCCAAAGAGTTATTAAACTACCTATACCTTTTGACCCAGAAATACCACTATTAGGTCTGTTTCCTAAGATGATTAGGGAAAATGGAAAAGAACCTATGTGTTCTAAAATATTTCTAGCAGTTCTCTTTGTGGTGGCAAAGAACGAGAAATTGCAGGGTTGCCTATCAATTGGGGAATGGCTAAACAAATTGTGGTATATATTCATGATGGAATATTATTCTGCTATAAGAAATGATGAGCTCAGTGATTTTAGAAAAGCACAGAGAGACCTCCATGAAATAATGAAGAGTGAAATGAGCAGAACCGATAGAACACTGTACACAGTTAACAGCAGTCAACTTTGAACAACCGAGTCATTTTGATTTTATAAATACCCAAATTCTATGTGTGTACATGTACATATACATATATATACGTACATACAGATTTGTGTCTAATGGTAGCCATCTCAAAGTTTGGAGTGGGGGAGAAGGGAGAAAAAAAAAACAAAGTCACACGCTAATTTTGTTGTATATTTGAAAGGAATAGCAAGTGGTATGTAATGGATCTGCAATTTCAGGTGTAATCCTCTGTTTTTCTATCCCACTTCATTATGGAAATGCTTGTTTTATTTCTTCAGTTCAGGATAAAATAAATAAATTAAAAAACAAACAAACAAAAAAAACCAATGGACCTGGAAAATAGGTGAAGAAATTGTTTAAAAATTATCACATGATCTGAATATCATGACCAAAAAAAAAAAGGTTAGCTACCATATTTCAAGAAACCATAAGTTAAAACTGCTTAGATCTATTAGAACCAGAAGGTAAAAACAGAAAAAGGAAATGATACACTGGTCATTCCCAACTGCCCCCAAACAACCCCAACCCCAAACCATAATAAAACCTCTTAGGAATATCACAGGCCAAAAGTCGCAGTCACAATTACCTTAGATTTGACAGCTGTGACTCTAAGGAAGAGGGATTATGGGATAAGACATTTCAAAAAGATAAAGGACAAAGGGTTCTAAGTAGCCATATCTTCCATGGGATGACAGATTTAGAGCTGGAAGGGATCTTAGGGATCATCAAGTCCAGTTCTCCCTTCCCATTCCTGCTAATTTTACAGACGAGGAAACTGAGGCTTAGAGAGGTTAGGTGACTTGTCCATGGTTATACAGCAAGTAAATATCTGAGGCAGGATTTGAACTTTGGTCTTCCTGATTCCAAGTTTGGAGCTTCATCCGTTGAACCACCTAGCAGCCCCCAAGTCATCTGTTTTAGGGCAAGTATATGCCATCAAGGATTAAGGACTGGAGGAAATCAAACAGTGAGGTTAAGGGTTAAGATCTGGGGGGAATGAAACAATGAGGCAGATAATAAGTTTTAAAAATCCCTTCTACCAAATGTAAATGCTTGGCAAGGGCATAAACTGACAGATGTAGCACCCAGGTCAATCACAATCACAGCCCACAAGTACTAAAAATGCTGACAGGTCTGAGGAGCTCCACCTCCTTTTCAAGATGATCTTATGGGATTTACCAAAAACCGGGCCTTAATGTAATTTGCCTATTCTCATTCTATGCCTCAATATCTGAAGCACACGTGTGCTTTCGATACCTAATGCTGTGTGGTCTGGTCAGCTCCTTAGGGTCCAAGGTTTGGGCAGAATGAGTAGTGGCCAAGACTTCATGGGGGAATGAGAGGATCTCAGAGCGTAAAGAGAAGGAAGATGAGGAAATGGGACTATGAAAGCCCTTTCTGAGGTCCCACTCTGTTCCTGCACCCCCTTCTCCCAGATTGTCCTTGAGAAGACTGTGAGTGATGCCCTTCAGGCAAGAGGAAGAATCAAGTGGAAGCTCACTTGATACTTACGGCAAACCTGTGAAGCTTGGGTAGCCCAAGGATTTTAGCCCCTTTTCAAAGATGAGGAAAGTGAGGCTCAGAGAAGTGAAATGACATGACTAGAATCTGGGTTCTGAACCCAAGTACTCTATGATCTCATGCTACAGGGAAGTTCCTGCTAAGTGAATTGGGCAGGTCCAATGCTTGCCATCCAAAGCTAGGTCCTTCCTTATGGGGAAGCTTTGATGCCTCCTTGGAAATGTCATTTTGCATCCTGTAGATAGGCTTGTTTGGGGAAGCAAGACAAGTAGGGTCAAGGAGGCCAGTGGAGGAAAAAACAAAACCAAGAGTCAACAGACTTGGGTTTGAGGCCTATCCTGACACTAACTGACTTGGACAAATCATTTCACCTTTCTGAGCCTTAGTCTCCTCATATGTAAGACGGGGTTAATAATCCTTGCACTATTTACTTCAAAGGGCTGTTACAAATGTAAACCATCCCCTACCCCCTGCCTGCCTCCTTATCCCCAGAGGCAATCAGACTGGGGCAAATGGCAGCCAGGCATCTTGGGAACCATAGTCCCTCCCCGTCTCTCCCACCCTCAACCCAGGAAACTGAATTGCTTCCACTTGAATTATCTTAGGAACATTCTGAATATAGCTTGGCAAAATAAGATACTGGACACTGAGGTCCTTTTTCTAGCTGAACTGCCAAGCATTTAAATTCTCCTACAGAGAGTGTAACTCCAGTGGGCTGGCTACGTTAGAATGCCAAACATACATTTGCCTAAAAGACTATTTTGCTGAAAACTCGCATAGGGCAGATACTCACATGGAGGTCAAAAGAAGCAATTCAAGGACACTCTCAAGGTCTCTCCTAAGAACTTTGGAATTGATTCTGAGACATGGGAAACACTGGCACAGGACTACCCAGCATGGCACGTCCACATCAAAGAAGGCGCCGTGCTCTATGAGCAAAGCAGAATTGCAGTAGCTCAAAAGAAACATGAGATGTGCAAACTTAGAGACATCTCCACCCCAAATGTTCATGTGGACTATTTGTGCCTGACCTATTTGTGCCTGACCTGTGGTAGAGCCTTTTGAGCTCATATTGGCCTGATCAGCCACCGTTGGACACACTGTACCTTGATCCCCAACAGAGTGATGTCATTTTGGTCCTCTTAAGATACAAGGGACATAACCAACCCCTAGGTTGGCTATAGGACAAAGGAAACACACAGGATTTGAAATTCATGGTAGGATATCTGCCAGTTCCTATAGGGTATAGGGTGAGGACCATATAAGCAATGTGACTTATAACACTTCCAATCACCATCATCATCATCATCATCATCATCATCATCATCATCATCATCATCTTCTTCTTCTTCTTCTTCCTCTTCTTCTTCAATGACCACATTTTGTAATCATCACTATCAGCAGCAGCATCATTATTCTGACGTCAACGGTTTAGTGGAAATATCATTGGACTTGGAGTAAGAAGAGACCGGAGTTCAAATCCAAGCCCCAAAACTTAGCTGGATTTTCTTCCCTATGTATGTGATCCTGGGTATATCACTTTATCTCTCTGAGCCTCTTTCTTCATCTGCAAAATAGGAATAATTCCCTACCTCACTGGGACTTCAGAAGCCTTTAGAGTCCTGTAGAAATGGGCTCTATTATGAGATGATATCACAAAGAAGATCAAGGTCCCCTGCCCAATGTCACATGTTCCTGGTGCATCCTGAAACCTCATTAGGTTTGATTTAGCTCTTCTGCAGAAGCCCATTGCTGTGGGGGAGTCTGAGTCGCCCCCTTTTGAAGAGTGGGGTGTCAGGAGATACTGTCTCTTTGCCGCTTGCCAAACACAGAGAGATTTTTCTCTCTCCAGCGAGGTGAGCCTCCCTTCTGTTCCTTCTTCATCAAACTGCCAGCTCCCAGTGTCACTTCAGGGGAGGGGGCTGGGTGGCTGACGTCCGTGAAACCTTTGGAAATCGCCATGTGGGGCTGTTGGCTGGCAAAGCAGAGTGTGTGTTTGGCAGGTGATGCAAGGAAGAAGACCAGTTGCCTGTCTACCTCTGACTCCCCACCAGTGTCTCATCTGTCCCAGAAAAGAATCAAAAGATGTCTGATAACACTTAATTATATGGAAGTTACAGGGAGGTAGATTTGGGTTCAAGACTTCCTAGGAAGAGGGGCGGCTAGGTGGCGCAGTGGATAGAGCACTGGCCCTGAAGTCAGGAGGACCTGAGTTCAAATCTGGCCTCAGACCAAACACTTGTCACTAACTAGCTGTGTAACCCTGGGCAAGTCACTTAACCTCAATTACCTCAAAAAAAAAATTAAAAAAAAAAAAGACTTCCTAGGAAGGCTGCCTAGGAGACAGTGAGTCTCCATCAGTAGTTACAAGGGACGATCTCTTGTCAGGGACAGTGGCGCTCTGGGGAGGAGGACTCTTGCTTTAGGTACTGGCCTGGATGCCCTCTGAGGTCGCTCTGACCCCGCCCCAGGCTCTGAAAGTCTATGACTGAAACCCTTGTTCCAGGGTTCCAGGAAAATGTCAGGGCATTACACAGGTTCCTCTCACCAGATGGATGAGTCAAAGGAAATAAGCATGAATCATCATATCCTAAATTCAACGAGGCACCTGCCACATTGTGAGTCTTTGAGGAAGAGGACAATGGAGGGCATTTGGTCCCTACTGAAGGTAGGACTTTTAAGGCAGAGAACTCAGTGTGGTAGGAAGGAAGGAACCGTGGCCTCGGCCTTGGGCCGGCTGGGTGTGAAATCCTGCCTTTGTCACTTCCTACCTGTGTGACCTTGGGTATGTGTCTTAACTTCTTCCAGGCCTCAGTTGCCTGATCTCTAGAAAGAAAGGTTTAGAGGCAGCTGGGGGGGTAATACATAGAGCACCCGCCTTGGAGTCAGGAGGACCTGAGTTCAAATCCGGCCTCAAACACTTGACAATTACTAGCTGTGTGACCCTGGGCAAGTCACTTAACCCTGATAGCCTGGCCAAAAAAAAAACAAAAAAAAAATAAAAAAAAAGAAAGAAGGTCTGTATGGGGTAATTTCTAAGGTCCCACTCCTAAATCCTATGGGGGGCCCTTTCCTGACAACTGCAGAGCTCCCCTGAACCTTAGGGGTCCCAAAGTGAAGTAGATAGTTAAGAGGGGGCAATATCAGAACTGTCACTCAGTCAATAAACATTTAGCAAGCATCTACTATGTGCCAGGCACTGTGCTAACCTCTGGGGATACAAAAGGAGGCAAAGCCCAGTTCCTGCCCTCCAAGAAATCACAATCTAATGAGGGAGAGAACATGCAAACAAATATGTACAAACGTGCTCTACACAGGAGAAGCAGGAAATAATTAAGAGAAGACATTACAATTAAGAGGGGTTGGAAGAAGCTTCCTGTAGAGGAGCGATCATAGGGGGAACCTGAAGGAAAGCAGGGAGGACCGTAGGCAGAGGTGAGGAGAGGGTGATGCAGGCGTGGGGTGTAGCCAGAGAGAACGTCGGGAGCTGAGAGACGGCCAATCTTGTTCACGGAAGCACCAGGAGGCCAGCGCCACTGCATTGAGGAGGACGTGGTGGGGAGTAAGGTAGAAGAGGTTTGGAAAGGTGTTTGGGGGGAGAGCAGGTTATGAAGGGCCTTGTTTGATGCCAAATGTAGCCTCGTCTGTTTGATCCCGGATGTGATAGGGAGCCACTGGAATTTACTGAGCAGGGGAGGTGACATGATGAGAATGACATGATTTAGGAAAATCACTTCGGTGACTGAATGGAGGATGGACTGGAGCAGGGAGAGACTTGAGGCAGGCAGACCCCACCACAGGCTGGAACTGGGACTCCATCAGCAGTGGGAAAGGCAGGCACTGGGATGGAGAGGAGCAGAGGGGGAGAGGTGGGGACTATTATCATCTTTATTTTATAGTAGAGGAAACTGAGGCAGGCAGAGGTGAAGTGACCTGCCTAGGGTGGCACAGCTGCTAAGTGCCTGGGGCAAGACTTGAACCAGGAGA
The DNA here is from genome assembly GCF_900497805.2 of Vombatus ursinus. Taxonomy (NCBI): domain Eukaryota; kingdom Metazoa; phylum Chordata; class Mammalia; order Diprotodontia; family Vombatidae; genus Vombatus; species Vombatus ursinus. Next base: position 4,397,339 of record NW_020954662.1, on the reverse strand, counting down.
TCAGGGAGTTCTGCCAGGCTGTAACAGGCAATCTGGGCCAGCCCCACAAAGTCCCACAAATGGCAGGGAGCCGAGCTAGGATCTGAACGCAGCCCAAATAGAACTGGAACGCTCCCCCCATTGGTGTACTCCATGTTCTAGCCAACGTGGCCCACTTGCTGTTCCCGGTACATGACATTTCCCTAGAAGTGTGTGTGTGTGTGTGTGTGTGTGTGTGTGTGTGTGTGTGTGTGTG
>NW_020954662.1:4396045-4397094 GCF_900497805.2 Vombatus ursinus | reverse complement strand
TGTGTGTGTGTGTGTGTGTGTGTGTGTGTGTGTGTGTGTGTGTGTGTCCGTCTGTGTGTGTGTGTCTGTGTTTTGAAGGTGGGATGGGGAAGCAGCAGACCGGCCTTGTGGTTTCCTGGATTTAGAGAAGGAGAAGATTGCTTTTGCCTGCAGATCAATGGGTACCTGCTTCAAAGCCTAGAGTCTTCAAGAGCTGCCTGGGGCAATGACAGGGTAAGTGACTAGTCCAGGATCACGGAGGCCATGGATGTCAGAAGAGGGATTTGAACCCAGCTCTCTAGCAGACTCTCTATCTGTTATGCCAGGAAGGAAGGAAGGAAGGAAGGGAAAGAGGGAAGGAGGGAGGGAGGAGGGAAGGAAGGAGGAGGGAAGGAAGGGAAAGAGAGAAGGAGGGAGGGAGGGAGGAGGGGAGGAAGGAGGAGAGAAGGAAGGAGGAGGGAAGAAAGGGAAAGAGGGAAGGAGGGAGGGAGGAGGGAAAGAAGGAAGGAAGGAAGGAAGGAAAAAAGAAAGGAGGGATACTTAAAACCACTCTAGAGCCCTAGAGTAAGTCACATGAGACCTGGGCTCTAATTCTAGCTCTGACAATAATTCACTATATGATTTCTGGCACGTCACTTCGAGCTCTGGGACTTGGTTAATGCACCTGTAAAACAGAGGGACTGGAGGGAATGATTACTGAGACTTCGTCCAGCTCTCCTTCCTAGCTCTGGTGCTCTTATGTTCTAAGGTCTCTTTGAGCTCTTCTTCTTTTTAAGCCTCTGTCTGGCTATGATATTCTGTGTCCTGCAGTCTCTCCCAGCAGTGACATCCTATGTTCTAAGGGCTCTCCTAACTGTGACATTCTGTGTTCGAAGGACCTTTTGAGTTCTGACACTCCATGTTCTAACATTCCGTGTTCTAAGGTCCTTCTCAGCTCCGATATTTTATGTTCTAACATTCTCTGTCCTCAGGTCCAATATTTTATATCCTAACATTCTGTGTTCTAAGGTCCTTCTCAGCTCCGATATTTTATGTTCTAACATTCTCTGTCCTCAGGTCCAATATTTTAA